>NW_026046649.1:0-222262 GCF_023864275.1 Schistocerca cancellata
GCTCCATGCACAACAAGCGTGAACCCGGATAGCTCAGTCGGTAGAGCATTAGGCTTTTAACCTAAGGGTCCAGGGTTCGAATCCCTGTTCGTGCGAAGATTTTAACGCTTCCGTAATGGCTCGTCTCGTAGCGCTGGTAGCCCTGCCGTAATCAGTGCACCGAGTTCGTTTCCTGTCAACATTCTGCGCAGACCGGTTGCATTTTTCACGATTCGAGGGAAGCTTTAGCTACGAGCAGTCGTGGCCGAGTGGTTAAGGCGTCTGACTAGAAATCAGATTCCCTCTGGGAGCGTAGGTTCGAGTCCTACCGACTGCGTCGGTTTTTTTATTTTTTGTTTCAGAAGAGAGAGCAGAAAATTTCGCAGTTTGCCTGTCGTTCTGGTACCCTCGCTACACCTCACCTCTCACAGTCGTTTATAGCGCCTGTCCTTTTGATAAGGGCGAATTCCAAGCGTCAGCTTTCGCGTCAGCCGAGCAAAGTCGGGACAAGTCGGGACATACTACAGGATGGCCTGCGTGGAGCGACGACGGAAAGAAAACGTTAATTCAACAGCACGTGGCTCACATACTCATACGCATAGATTTGCGCCCGTTGCGGTGGCCGGGAATCGAACGCGGCTCAACTGCTCGGAAGGCAACTATGCTCACCATTACACTACCACCGCACAGCCGCTGCTCGCAACGCCGCGCTGTGTCGGCTTCCCGCCCGCCGGCAGTGGCCCACGGTGATAGTAGCTGTAGGCGCTTTACGAGGTAGGAGGGTGCATTCGGGCAGCGCCTCCACGCACGCTGCGTCTTTGGGCAAGGCTCGTCGCCGCGGCCGCAACGTTACTCACACAATAGTGACGAGCGGTCGCTTTGAGGCAGTGTAGTGGGGGACTCCGCGTGTGTAGCACTTTTTTCGGTTGTATCCGACGTCGCTGGGTGGCAATCCCACTTTCCCTGCAGACAGCTGCTCGGGAATATGCTCGGGAAGCACGGACGTCATCGGACGTCCGCCCCCAACAAATGCAACTAACAAAATGAGAACAACAACTAAAAAAGTGGTAGGTTGTTCGACTACCACGCGGGCGGCCCGGCTTCGATTCCCGGCCGATGCATCGTTTTGCTGTTCTCGCTATAGTGCTGCCGCGCCGATTGCTCGCTTGAGGTGCGCCAGCCTCAGGAATGTATAGCAGGATTCGCTGTGAGAAGAACCAAACATGCAGCACGCAAGAGACCCTACTTGGACGGCCGCGTGCTGTTACTGAACTCCAGCGTCGGCCTGGCCCTACAGGCCGCTGTGTTCAGGTGCCGCAAGGGCGATGTACTATAACCTCAGGCAGTGCTGCTTTCCGTCGTTAAAAAAGCTGCGGCAGCAGTTTACTCTAGCAAGTCGGGAAAGCACGCGTAGCGACACAACAGATTCCTGAGAAAGCGCAAACTGTCTATCTCTAATATGTGAGACTTACCAAGATTCCTGGGATGATGGTTGCAACGAGCCTCGGTAGCGCAGTAGGTAGCGCGTAAGTCTCATAATCTTAAGGTCGTGAGTTCGATCCTCACCCGGGGCATTTAATTTGCTGTACATCACGGCTGAATTAACGGCGTTGCTATTGCTAGTGAACGAACTTAATTGTCGTTTGTTATCCACAAGGAGTCCACGCCTCAGCGTCACAATGTTTACTTCCCATTATGGCAAGGTACAACTTTGATCATTCTCCTCCCCTGTTATGAGTGAAATATGATGCAAACAGCAATGAATAGACAGTTTCGAGCTGTGCGCCATGCCAGTCTGCACGCGCAAAAATGCTCGCAAACAGAGAACAACACTGAGTCCGGATTCAGCACGAAATGCGAGAGGAGAGGGAGTAAATCTCACGTTTCTCGAGCAAATCCGGTGTGGTCTAGTGGCTAGGATACCTGGCTTTCACCCAGGAGGCCCGGGTTCGATTCCCGGTACCGGAAGGGAAGTTTTTGCGCACACGACCCTCCATCTTTTGGCCTTCCAACCTTCGTTTGTCGCCCTCCTTCCGGAGCTTCAACCGAACGTAATCGGGGGAAGCAGGCACAGGATGCAATTACTGTCAGCACCGGGATAAAGGGAGAAGAGGCACTGGTCCGCTGTTGGGGTGCTACCAGCGTCAGTGGGAAGTCGGTGAAGTCGCCAGTTGCGCCAGAAGCCAGCAATTACCGTAGTACGCCTACACACGCGTTCCAGTTATTCACATTGCTTGCAGTCGCTCCATGCACAACAAGCGTGAACCCGGATAGCTCAGTCGGTAGAGCATTAGGCTTTTAACCTAAGGGTCCAGGGTTCGAATCCCTGTTCGTGCGAAGATTTTAACGCTTCCGTAATGGCTCGTCTCGTAGCGCTGGTAGCCCTGCCGTAATCAGTGCACCGAGTTCGTTTCCTGTCAACATTCTGCGCAGACCGGTTGCATTTTTCACGATTCGAGGGAAGCTTTAGCTACGAGCAGTCGTGGCCGAGTGGTTAAGGCGTCTGACTAGAAATCAGATTCCCTCTGGGAGCGTAGGTTCGAGTCCTACCGACTGCGTCGGTTTTTTTATTTTTTGTTTCAGAAGAGAGAGCAGAAAATTTCGCAGTTTGCCTGTCGTTCTGGTACCTCGCTACACCTCACCTCTCACAGTCGTTTATAGCGCCTGTCCTTTTGATAAGGGCGAATTCCAAGCGTCAGCTTTCGCGTCAGCCGAGCAAAGTCGGGACAAGTCGGGACATACTACAGGATGGCCTGCGTGGAGCGACGACGGAAAGAAAACGTTAATTCAACAGCACGTGGCTCACATACTCATACGCATAGATTTGCGCCCGTTGCGGTGGCCGGGAATCGAACGCGGCTCAACTGCTCGGAAGGCAACTATGCTCACCATTACACTACCACCGCACAGCCGCTGCTCGCAACGCCGCGCTGTGTCGGCTTCCCGCCCGCCGGCAGTGGCCCACGGTGATAGTAGCTGTAGGCGCTTTACGAGGTAGGAGGGTGCATTCGGGCAGCGCCTCCACGCACGCTGCGTCTTTGGGCAAGGCTCGTCGCCGCGGCCGCAACGTTACTCACACAATAGTGACGAGCGGTCGCTTTGAGGCAGTGTAGTGGGGGACTCCGCGTGTGTAGCACTTTTTTCGGTTGTATCCGACGTCGCTGGGTGGCAATCCCACTTTCCCTGCAGACAGCTGCTCGGGAATATGCTCGGGAAGCACGGACGTCATCGGACGTCCGCCCCCAACAAATGCAACTAACAAAATGAGAACAACAACTAAAAAAGTGGTAGGTTGTTCGACTACCACGCGGGCGGCCCGGCTTCGATTCCCGGCCGATGCATCGTTTTGCTGTTCTCGCTATAGTGCTGCCGCGCCGATTGCTCGCTTGAGGTGCGCCAGCCTCAGGAATGTATAGCAGGATTCGCTGTGAGAAGAACCAAACATGCAGCACGCAAGAGACCCTACTTGGACGGCCGCGTGCTGTTACTGAACTCCAGCGTCGGCCTGGCCCTACAGGCCGCTGTGTTCAGGTGCCGCAAGGGCGATGTACTATAACCTCAGGCAGTGCTGCTTTCCGTCGTTAAAAAAGCTGCGGCAGCAGTTTACTCTAGCAAGTCGGGAAAGCACGCGTAGCGACACAACAGATTCCTGAGAAAGCGCAAACTGTCTATCTCTAATATGTGAGACTTACCAAGATTCCTGGGATGATGGTTGCAACGAGCCTCGGTAGCGCAGTAGGTAGCGCGTAAGTCTCATAATCTTAAGGTCGTGAGTTCGATCCTCACCCGGGGCATTTAATTTGCTGTACATCACGGCTGAATTAACGGCGTTGCTATTGCTAGTGAACGAACTTAATTGTCGTTTGTTATCCACAAGGAGTCCACGCCTCAGCGTCACAATGTTTACTTCCCATTATGGCAAGGTACAACTTTGATCATTCTCCTCCCCTGTTATGAGTGAAATATGATGCAAACAGCAATGAATAGACAGTTTCGAGCTGTGCGCCATGCCAGTCTGCACGCGCAAAAATGCTCGCAAACAGAGAACAACACTGAGTCCGGATTCAGCACGAAATGCGAGAGGAGAGGGAGTAAATCTCACGTTTCTCGAGCAAATCCGGTGTGGTCTAGTGGCTAGGATACCTGGCTTTCACCCAGGAGGCCCGGGTTCGATTCCCGGTACCGGAAGGGAAGTTTTTGCGCACACGACCCTCCATCTTTTGGCCTTCCAACCTTCGTTTGTCGCCCTCCTTCCGGAGCTTCAACCGAACGTAATCGGGGGAAGCAGGCACAGGATGCAATTACTGTCAGCACCGGGATAAAGGGAGAAGAGGCACTGGTCCGCTGTTGGGGTGCTACCAGCGTCAGTGGGAAGTCGGTGAAGTCGCCAGTTGCGCCAGAAGCCAGCAATTACCGTAGTACGCCTACACACGCGTTCCAGTTATTCACATTGCTTGCAGTCGCTCCATGCACAACAAGCGTGAACCCGGATAGCTCAGTCGGTAGAGCATTAGGCTTTTAACCTAAGGGTCCAGGGTTCGAATCCCTGTTCGTGCGAAGATTTTAACGCTTCCGTAATGGCTCGTCTCGTAGCGCTGGTAGCCCTGCCGTAATCAGTGCACCGAGTTCGTTTCCTGTCAACATTCTGCGCAGACCGGTTGCATTTTTCACGATTCGAGGGAAGCTTTAGCTACGAGCAGTCGTGCCGAGTGGTTAAGGCGTCTGACTAGAAATCAGATTCCCTCTGGGAGCGTAGGTTCGAGTCCTACCGACTGCGTCGGTTTTTTTATTTTTTGTTTCAGAAGAGAGAGCAGAAAATTTCGCAGTTTGCCTGTCGTTCTGGTACCTCGCTACACCTCACCTCTCACAGTCGTTTATAGCGCCTGTCCTTTTGATAAGGGCGAATTCCAAGCGTCAGCTTTCGCGTCAGCCGAGCAAAGTCGGGACAAGTCGGGACATACTACAGGATGGCCTGCGTGGAGCGACGACGGAAAGAAAACGTTAATTCAACAGCACGTGGCTCACATACTCATACGCATAGATTTGCGCCCGTTGCGGTGGCCGGGAATCGAACGCGGCTCAACTGCTCGGAAGGCAACTATGCTCACCATTACACTACCACCGCACAGCCGCTGCTCGCAACGCCGCGCTGTGTCGGCTTCCCGCCCGCCGGCAGTGGCCCACGGTGATAGTAGCTGTAGGCGCTTTACGAGGTAGGAGGGTGCATTCGGGCAGCGCCTCCACGCACGCTGCGTCTTTGGGCAAGGCTCGTCGCCGCGGCCGCAACGTTACTCACACAATAGTGACGAGCGGTCGCTTTGAGGCAGTGTAGTGGGGGACTCCGCGTGTGTAGCACTTTTTTCGGTTGTATCCGACGTCGCTGGGTGGCAATCCCACTTTCCCTGCAGACAGCTGCTCGGGAATATGCTCGGGAAGCACGGACGTCATCGGACGTCCGCCCCCAACAAATGCAACTAACAAAATGAGAACAACAACTAAAAAAGTGGTAGGTTGTTCGACTACCACGCGGGCGGCCCGGCTTCGATTCCCGGCCGATGCATCGTTTTGCTGTTCTCGCTATAGTGCTGCCGCGCCGATTGCTCGCTTGAGGTGCGCCAGCCTCAGGAATGTATAGCAGGATTCGCTGTGAGAAGAACCAAACATGCAGCACGCAAGAGACCCTACTTGGACGGCCGCGTGCTGTTACTGAACTCCAGCGTCGGCCTGGCCCTACAGGCCGCTGTGTTCAGGTGCCGCAAGGGCGATGTACTATAACCTCAGGCAGTGCTGCTTTCCGTCGTTAAAAAAGCTGCGGCAGCAGTTTACTCTAGCAAGTCGGGAAAGCACGCGTAGCGACACAACAGATTCCTGAGAAAGCGCAAACTGTCTATCTCTAATATGTGAGACTTACCAAGATTCCTGGGATGATGGTTGCAACGAGCCTCGGTAGCGCAGTAGGTAGCGCGTAAGTCTCATAATCTTAAGGTCGTGAGTTCGATCCTCACCCGGGGCATTTAATTTGCTGTACATCACGGCTGAATTAACGGCGTTGCTATTGCTAGTGAACGAACTTAATTGTCGTTTGTTATCCACAAGGAGTCCACGCCTCAGCGTCACAATGTTTACTTCCCATTATGGCAAGGTACAACTTTGATCATTCTCCTCCCCTGTTATGAGTGAAATATGATGCAAACAGCAATGAATAGACAGTTTCGAGCTGTGCGCCATGCCAGTCTGCACGCGCAAAAATGCTCGCAAACAGAGAACAACACTGAGTCCGGATTCAGCACGAAATGCGAGAGGAGAGGGAGTAAATCTCACGTTTCTCGAGCAAATCCGGTGTGGTCTAGTGGCTAGGATACCTGGCTTTCACCCAGGAGGCCCGGGTTCGATTCCCGGTACCGGAAGGGAAGTTTTTGCGCACACGACCCTCCATCTTTTGGCCTTCCAACCTTCGTTTGTCGCCCTCCTTCCGGAGCTTCAACCGAACGTAATCGGGGGAAGCAGGCACAGGATGCAATTACTGTCAGCACCGGGATAAAGGGAGAAGAGGCACTGGTCCGCTGTTGGGGTGCTACCAGCGTCAGTGGGAAGTCGGTGAAGTCGCCAGTTGCGCCAGAAGCCAGCAATTACCGTAGTACGCCTACACACGCGTTCCAGTTATTCACATTGCTTGCAGTCGCTCCATGCACAACAAGCGTGAACCCGGATAGCTCAGTCGGTAGAGCATTAGGCTTTTAACCTAAGGGTCCAGGGTTCGAATCCCTGTTCGTGCGAAGATTTTAACGCTTCCGTAATGGCTCGTCTCGTAGCGCTGGTAGCCCTGCCGTAATCAGTGCACCGAGTTCGTTTCCTGTCAACATTCTGCGCAGACCGGTTGCATTTTTCACGATTCGAGGGAAGCTTTAGCTACGAGCAGTCGTGGCCGAGTGGTTAAGGCGTCTGACTAGAAATCAGATTCCCTCTGGGAGCGTAGGTTCGAGTCCTACCGACTGCGTCGGTTTTTTTATTTTTTGTTTCAGAAGAGAGAGCAGAAAATTTCGCAGTTTGCCTGTCGTTCTGGTACCTCGCTACACCTCACCTCTCACAGTCGTTTATAGCGCCTGTCCTTTTGATAAGGGCGAATTCCAAGCGTCAGCTTTCGCGTCAGCCGAGCAAAGTCGGGACAAGTCGGGACATACTACAGGATGGCCTGCGTGGAGCGACGACGGAAAGAAAACGTTAATTCAACAGCACGTGGCTCACATACTCATACGCATAGATTTGCGCCCGTTGCGGTGGCCGGGAATCGAACGCGGCTCAACTGCTCGGAAGGCAACTATGCTCACCATTACACTACCACCGCACAGCCGCTGCTCGCAACGCCGCGCTGTGTCGGCTTCCCGCCCGCCGGCAGTGGCCCACGGTGATAGTAGCTGTAGGCGCTTTACGAGGTAGGAGGGTGCATTCGGGCAGCGCCTCCACGCACGCTGCGTCTTTGGGCAAGGCTCGTCGCCGCGGCCGCAACGTTACTCACACAATAGTGACGAGCGGTCGCTTTGAGGCAGTGTAGTGGGGGACTCCGCGTGTGTAGCACTTTTTTCGGTTGTATCCGACGTCGCTGGGTGGCAATCCCACTTTCCCTGCAGACAGCTGCTCGGGAATATGCTCGGGAAGCACGGACGTCATCGGACGTCCGCCCCCAACAAATGCAACTAACAAAATGAGAACAACAACTAAAAAAGTGGTAGGTTGTTCGACTACCACGCGGGCGGCCCGGCTTCGATTCCCGGCCGATGCATCGTTTTGCTGTTCTCGCTATAGTGCTGCCGCGCCGATTGCTCGCTTGAGGTGCGCCAGCCTCAGGAATGTATAGCAGGATTCGCTGTGAGAAGAACCAAACATGCAGCACGCAAGAGACCCTACTTGGACGGCCGCGTGCTGTTACTGAACTCCAGCGTCGGCCTGGCCCTACAGGCCGCTGTGTTCAGGTGCCGCAAGGGCGATGTACTATAACCTCAGGCAGTGCTGCTTTCCGTCGTTAAAAAAGCTGCGGCAGCAGTTTACTCTAGCAAGTCGGGAAAGCACGCGTAGCGACACAACAGATTCCTGAGAAAGCGCAAACTGTCTATCTCTAATATGTGAGACTTACCAAGATTCCTGGGATGATGGTTGCAACGAGCCTCGGTAGCGCAGTAGGTAGCGCGTAAGTCTCATAATCTTAAGGTCGTGAGTTCGATCCTCACCCGGGGCATTTAATTTGCTGTACATCACGGCTGAATTAACGGCGTTGCTATTGCTAGTGAACGAACTTAATTGTCGTTTGTTATCCACAAGGAGTCCACGCCTCAGCGTCACAATGTTTACTTCCCATTATGGCAAGGTACAACTTTGATCATTCTCCTCCCCTGTTATGAGTGAAATATGATGCAAACAGCAATGAATAGACAGTTTCGAGCTGTGCGCCATGCCAGTCTGCACGCGCAAAAATGCTCGCAAACAGAGAACAACACTGAGTCCGGATTCAGCACGAAATGCGAGAGGAGAGGGAGTAAATCTCACGTTTCTCGAGCAAATCCGGTGTGGTCTAGTGGCTAGGATACCTGGCTTTCACCCAGGAGGCCCGGGTTCGATTCCCGGTACCGGAAGGGAAGTTTTTGCGCACACGACCCTCCATCTTTTGGCCTTCCAACCTTCGTTTGTCGCCCTCCTTCCGGAGCTTCAACCGAACGTAATCGGGGGAAGCAGGCACAGGATGCAATTACTGTCAGCACCGGGATAAAGGGAGAAGAGGCACTGGTCCGCTGTTGGGGTGCTACCAGCGTCAGTGGGAAGTCGGTGAAGTCGCCAGTTGCGCCAGAAGCCAGCAATTACCGTAGTACGCCTACACACGCGTTCCAGTTATTCACATTGCTTGCAGTCGCTCCATGCACAACAAGCGTGAACCCGGATAGCTCAGTCGGTAGAGCATTAGGCTTTTAACCTAAGGGTCCAGGGTTCGAATCCCTGTTCGTGCGAAGATTTTAACGCTTCCGTAATGGCTCGTCTCGTAGCGCTGGTAGCCCTGCCGTAATCAGTGCACCGAGTTCGTTTCCTGTCAACATTCTGCGCAGACCGGTTGCATTTTTCACGATTCGAGGGAAGCTTTAGCTACGAGCAGTCGTGGCCGAGTGGTTAAGGCGTCTGACTAGAAATCAGATTCCCTCTGGGAGCGTAGGTTCGAGTCCTACCGACTGCGTCGGTTTTTTTATTTTTTGTTTCAGAAGAGAGAGCAGAAAATTTCGCAGTTTGCCTGTCGTTCTGGTACCTCGCTACACCTCACCTCTCACAGTCGTTTATAGCGCCTGTCCTTTTGATAAGGGCGAATTCCAAGCGTCAGCTTTCGCGTCAGCCGAGCAAAGTCGGGACAAGTCGGGACATACTACAGGATGGCCTGCGTGGAGCGACGACGGAAAGAAAACGTTAATTCAACAGCACGTGGCTCACATACTCATACGCATAGATTTGCGCCCGTTGCGGTGGCCAGGAATCGAACGCGGCTCAACTGCTCGGAAGGCAACTATGCTCACCATTACACCACCACCGCACAGCCGCTGCTCGCAACGCCGCGCTGTGTCGGCTTCCCGCCCGCCGGCAGTGGCCCACGGTGATAGTAGCTGTAGGCGCTTTACGAGGTAGGAGGGTGCATTCGGGCAGCGCCTCCACGCACGCTGCGTCTTTGGGCAAGGCTCGTCGCCGCGGCCGCAACGTTACTCACACAATAGTGACGAGCGGTCGCTTTGAGGCAGTGTAGTGGGGGACTCCGCGTGTGTAGCACTTTTTTCGGTTGTATCCGACGTCGCTGGGTGGCAATCCCACTTTCCCTGCAGACAGCTGCTCGGGAATATGCTCGGGAAGCACGGACGTCATCGGACGTCCGCCCCCAACAAATGCAACTAACAAAATGAGAACAACAACTAAAAAAGTGGTAGGTTGTTCGACTACCACGCGGGCGGCCCGGCTTCGATTCCCGGCCGATGCATCGTTTTGCTGTTCTCGCTATAGTGCTGCCGCGCCGATTGCTCGCTTGAGGTGCGCCAGCCTCAGGAATGTATAGCAGGATTCGCTGTGAGAAGAACCAAACATGCAGCACGCAAGAGACCCTACTTGGACGGCCGCGTGCTGTTACTGAACTCCAGCGTCGGCCTGGCCCTACAGGCCGCTGTGTTCAGGTGCCGCAAGGGCGATGTACTATAACCTCAGGCAGTGCTGCTTTCCGTCGTTAAAAAAGCTGCGGCAGCAGTTTACTCTAGCAAGTCGGGAAAGCACGCGTAGCGACACAACAGATTCCTGAGAAAGCGCAAACTGTCTATCTCTAATATGTGAGACTTACCAAGATTCCTGGGATGATGGTTGCAACGAGCCTCGGTAGCGCAGTAGGTAGCGCGTAAGTCTCATAATCTTAAGGTCGTGAGTTCGATCCTCACCCGGGGCATTTAATTTGCTGTACATCACGGCTGAATTAACGGCGTTGCTATTGCTAGTGAACGAACTTAATTGTCGTTTGTTATCCACAAGGAGTCCACGCCTCAGCGTCACAATGTTTACTTCCCATTATGGCAAGGTACAACTTTGATCATTCTCCTCCCCTGTTATGAGTGAAATATGATGCAAACAGCAATGAATAGACAGTTTCGAGCTGTGCGCCATGCCAGTCTGCACGCGCAAAAATGCTCGCAAACAGAGAACAACACTGAGTCCGGATTCAGCACGAAATGCGAGAGGAGAGGGAGTAAATCTCACGTTTCTCGAGCAAATCCGGTGTGGTCTAGTGGCTAGGATACCTGGCTTTCACCCAGGAGGCCCGGGTTCGATTCCCGGTACCGGAAGGGAAGTTTTTGCGCACACGACCCTCCATCTTTTGGCCTTCCAACCTTCGTTTGTCGCCCTCCTTCCGGAGCTTCAACCGAACGTAATTGGGGGAAGCAGGCACAGGATGCAATTACTGTCAGCACCGGGATAAAGGGAGAAGAGGCACTGGTCCGCTGTTGGGGTGCTACCAGCGTCAGTGGGAAGTCGGTGAAGTCGCCAGTTGCGCCAGAAGCCAGCAATTACCGTAGTACGCCTACACACGCGTTCCAGTTATTCACATTGCTTGCAGTCGCTCCATGCACAACAAGCGTGAGCCCGGATAGCTCAGTCGGTAGAGCATTAGGCTTTTAACCTAAGGGTCCAGGGTTCGAATCCCTGTTCGTGCGAAGATTTTAACGCTTCCGTAATGGCTCGTCTCGTAGCGCTGGTAGCCCTGCCGTAATCAGTGCACCGAGTTCGTTTCCTGTCAACATTCTGCGCAGACCGGTTGCATTTTTCACGATTCGAGGGAAGCTTTAGCTACGAGCAGTCGTGGCCGAGTGGTTAAGGCGTCTGACTAGAAATCAGATTCCCTCTGGGAGCGTAGGTTCGAGTCCTA
The DNA here is from genome assembly GCF_023864275.1 of Schistocerca cancellata. Classification (NCBI taxonomy): domain Eukaryota; kingdom Metazoa; phylum Arthropoda; class Insecta; order Orthoptera; family Acrididae; genus Schistocerca; species Schistocerca cancellata. The sequence continues at coordinate 11,408 of NW_026046649.1, forward strand.
CCGACTGCGTCGGTTTTTTTATTTTTTGTTTCAGAAGAGAGAGCAGAAAATTTCGCAGTTTGCCTGTTGTTCTGGTACCTCGCTACACCTCACCTCTCACAGTCGTTTATAGCGCCTGTCCTTTTGATAAGGGCGAATTCCAAGCGTCAGCTTTCGCGTCAGCCGAGCAAAGTCGGGACAAGTCGGGACATACTACAGGATGGCCTGCGTGGAGCGACGACGGAAAGAAAACGTTAATTCAACAGCACGTGGCTCACATACTCATACGCATAGATTTGCGCCCGTTGCGGTGGCCGGGAATCGAACGCGGCTCAACTGCTCGGAAGGCAACTATGCTCACCATTACACTACCACCGCACAGCCGCTGCTCGCAACGCCGCGCTGTGTCGGCTTCCCGCCCGCCGGCAGTGGCCCACGGTGATAGTAGCTGTAGGCGCTTTACGAGGTAGGAGGGTGCATTCGGGCAGCGCCTCCACGCACGCTGCGTCTTTGGGCAAGGCTCGTCGCCGCGGCCGCAACGTTACTCACACAATAGTGACGAGCGGTCGCTTTGAGGCAGTGTAGTGGGGGACTCCGCGTGTGTAGCACTTTTTTCGGTTGTATCCGACGTCGCTGGGTGGCAATCCCACTTTCCCTGCAGACAGCTGCTCGGGAATATGCTCGGGAAGCACGGACGTCATCGGACGTCCGCCCCCAACAAATGCAACTAACAAAATGAGAACAACAACTAAAAAAGTGGTAGGTTGTTCGACTACCACGCGGGCGGCCCGGCTTCGATTCCCGGCCGATGCATCGTTTTGCTGTTCTCGCTATAGTGCTGCCGCGCCGATTGCTCGCTTGAGGTGCGCCAGCCTCAGGAATGTATAGCAGGATTCGCTGTGAGAAGAACCAAACATGCAGCACGCAAGAGACCCTACTTGGACGGCCGCGTGCTGTTACTGAACTCCAGCGTCGGCCTGGCCCTACAGGCCGCTGTGTTCAGGTGCCGCAAGGGCGATGTACTATAACCTCAGGCAGTGCTGCTTTCCGTCGTTAAAAAAGCTGCGGCAGCAGTTTACTCTAGCAAGTCGGGAAAGCACGCGTAGCGACACAACAGATTCCTGAGAAAGCGCAAACTGTCTATCTCTAATATGTGAGACTTACCAAGATTCCTGGGATGATGGTTGCAACGAGCCTCGGTAGCGCAGTAGGTAGCGCGTAAGTCTCATAATCTTAAGGTCGTGAGTTCGATCCTCACCCGGGGCATTTAATTTGCTGTACATCACGGCTGAATTAACGGCGTTGCTATTGCTAGTGAACGAACTTAATTGTCGTTTGTTATCCACAAGGAGTCCACGCCTCAGCGTCACAATGTTTACTTCCCATTATGGCAAGGTACAACTTTGATCATTCTCCTCCCCTGTTATGAGTGAAATATGATGCAAACAGCAATGAATAGACAGTTTCGAGCTGTGCGCCATGCCAGTCTGCACGCGCAAAAATGCTCGCAAACAGAGAACAACACTGAGTCCGGATTCAGCACGAAATGCGAGAGGAGAGGGAGTAAATCTCACGTTTCTCGAGCAAATCCGGTGTGGTCTAGTGGCTAGGATACCTGGCTTTCACCCAGGAGGCCCGGGTTCGATTCCCGGTACCGGAAGGGAAGTTTTTGCGCACACGACCCTCCATCTTTTGGCCTTCCAACCTTCGTTTGTCGCCCTCCTTCCGGAGCTTCAACCGAACGTAATTGGGGGAAGCAGGCACAGGATGCAATTACTGTCAGCACCGGGATAAAGGGAGAAGAGGCACTGGTCCGCTGTTGGGGTGCTACCAGCGTCAGTGGGAAGTCGGTGAAGTCGCCAGTTGCGCCAGAAGCCAGCAATTACCGTAGTACGCCTACACACGCGTTCCAGTTATTCACATTGCTTGCAGTCGCTCCATGCACAACAAGCGTGAGCCCGGATAGCTCAGTCGGTAGAGCATTAGGCTTTTAACCTAAGGGTCCAGGGTTCGAATCCCTGTTCGTGCGAAGATTTTAACGCTTCCGTAATGGCTCGTCTCGTAGCGCTGGTAGCCCTGCCGTAATCAGTGCACCGAGTTCGTTTCCTGTCAACATTCTGCGCAGACCGGTTGCATTTTTCACGATTCGAGGGAAGCTTTAGCTACGAGCAGTCGTGGCCGAGTGGTTAAGGCGTCTGACTAGAAATCAGATTCCCTCTGGGAGCGTAGGTTCGAGTCCTACCGACTGCGTCGGTTTTTTTATTTTTTGTTTCAGAAGAGAGAGCAGAAAATTTCGCAGTTTGCCTGTCGTTCTGGTACCTCGCTACACCTCACCTCTCACAGTCGTTTATAGCGCCTGTCCTTTTGATAAGGGCGAATTCCAAGCGTCAGCTTTCGCGTCAGCCGAGCAAAGTCGGGACAAGTCGGGACATACTACAGGATGGCCTGCGTGGAGCGACGACGGAAAGAAAACGTTAATTCAACAGCACGTGGCTCACATACTCATACGCATAGATTTGCGCCCGTTGCGGTGGCCGGGAATCGAACGCGGCTCAACTGCTCGGAAGGCAACTATGCTCACCATTACACTACCACCGCACAGCCGCTGCTCGCAACGCCGCGCTGTGTCGGCTTCCCGCCCGCCGGCAGTGGCCCACGGTGATAGTAGCTGTAGGCGCTTTACGAGGTAGGAGGGTGCATTCGGGCAGCGCCTCCACGCACGCTGCGTCTTTGGGCAAGGCTCGTCGCCGCGGCCGCAACGTTACTCACACAATAGTGACGAGCGGTCGCTTTGAGGCAGTGTAGTGGGGGACTCCGCGTGTGTAGCACTTTTTTCGGTTGTATCCGACGTCGCTGGGTGGCAATCCCACTTTCCCTGCAGACAGCTGCTCGGGAATATGCTCGGGAAGCACGGACGTCATCGGACGTCCGCCCCCAACAAATGCAACTAACAAAATGAGAACAACAACTAAAAAAGTGGTAGGTTGTTCGACTACCACGCGGGCGGCCCGGCTTCGATTCCCGGCCGATGCATCGTTTTGCTGTTCTCGCTATAGTGCTGCCGCGCCGATTGCTCGCTTGAGGTGCGCCAGCCTCAGGAATGTATAGCAGGATTCGCTGTGAGAAGAACCAAACATGCAGCACGCAAGAGACCCTACTTGGACGGCCGCGTGCTGTTACTGAACTCCAGCGTCGGCCTGGCCCTACAGGCCGCTGTGTTCAGGTGCCGCAAGGGCGATGTACTATAACCTCAGGCAGTGCTGCTTTCCGTCGTTAAAAAAGCTGCGGCAGCAGTTTACTCTAGCAAGTCGGGAAAGCACGCGTAGCGACACAACAGATTCCTGAGAAAGCGCAAACTGTCTATCTCTAATATGTGAGACTTACCAAGATTCCTGGGATGATGGTTGCAACGAGCCTCGGTAGCGCAGTAGGTAGCGCGTAAGTCTCATAATCTTAAGGTCGTGAGTTCGATCCTCACCCGGGGCATTTAATTTGCTGTACATCACGGCTGAATTAACGGCGTTGCTATTGCTAGTGAACGAACTTAATTGTCGTTTGTTATCCACAAGGAGTCCACGCCTCAGCGTCACAATGTTTACTTCCCATTATGGCAAGGTACAACTTTGATCATTCTCCTCCCCTGTTATGAGTGAAATATGATGCAAACAGCAATGAATAGACAGTTTCGAGCTGTGCGCCATGCCAGTCTGCACGCGCAAAAATGCTCGCAAACAGAGAACAACACTGAGTCCGGATTCAGCACGAAATGCGAGAGGAGAGGGAGTAAATCTCACGTTTCTCGAGCAAATCCGGTGTGGTCTAGTGGCTAGGATACCTGGCTTTCACCCAGGAGGCCCGGGTTCGATTCCCGGTACCGGAAGGGAAGTTTTTGCGCACACGACCCTCCATCTTTTGGCCTTCCAACCTTCGTTTGTCGCCCTCCTTCCGGAGCTTCAACCGAACGTAATTGGGGGAAGCAGGCACAGGATGCAATTACTGTCAGCACCGGGATAAAGGGAGAAGAGGCACTGGTCCGCTGTTGGGGTGCTACCAGCGTCAGTGGGAAGTCGGTGAAGTCGCCAGTTGCGCCAGAAGCCAGCAATTACCGTAGTACGCCTACACACGCGTTCCAGTTATTCACATTGCTTGCAGTCGCTCCATGCACAACAAGCGTGAGCCCGGATAGCTCAGTCGGTAGAGCATTAGGCTTTTAACCTAAGGGTCCAGGGTTCGAATCCCTGTTCGTGCGAAGATTTTAACGCTTCCGTAATGGCTCGTCTCGTAGCGCTGGTAGCCCTGCCGTAATCAGTGCACCGAGTTCGTTTCCTGTCAACATTCTGCGCAGACCGGTTGCATTTTTCACGATTCGAGGGAAGCTTTAGCTACGAGCAGTCGTGGCCGAGTGGTTAAGGCGTCTGACTAGAAATCAGATTCCCTCTGGGAGCGTAGGTTCGAGTCCTACCGACTGCGTCGGTTTTTTTATTTTTTGTTTCAGAAGAGAGAGCAGAAAATTTCGCAGTTTGCCTGTCGTTCTGGTACCTCGCTACACCTCACCTCTCACAGTCGTTTATAGCGCCTGTCCTTTTGATAAGGGCGAATTCCAAGCGTCAGCTTTCGCGTCAGCCGAGCAAAGTCGGGACAAGTCGGGACATACTACAGGATGGCCTGCGTGGAGCGACGACGGAAAGAAAACGTTAATTCAACAGCACGTGGCTCACATACTCATACGCATAGATTTGCGCCCGTTGCGGTGGCCAGGAATCGAACGCGGCTCAACTGCTCGGAAGGCAACTATGCTCACCATTACACCACCACCGCACAGCCGCTGCTCGCAACGCCGCGCTGTGTCGGCTTCCCGCCCGCCGGCAGTGGCCCACGGTGATAGTAGCTGTAGGCGCTTTACGAGGTAGGAGGGTGCATTCGGGCAGCGCCTCCACGCACGCTGCGTCTTTGGGCAAGGCTCGTCGCCGCGGCCGCAACGTTACTCACACAATAGTGACGAGCGGTCGCTTTGAGGCAGTGTAGTGGGGGACTCCGCGTGTGTAGCACTTTTTTCGGTTGTATCCGACGTCGCTGGGTGGCAATCCCACTTTCCCTGCAGACAGCTGCTCGGGAATATGCTCGGGAAGCACGGACGTCATCGGACGTCCGCCCCCAACAAATGCAACTAACAAAATGAGAACAACAACTAAAAAAGTGGTAGGTTGTTCGACTACCACGCGGGCGGCCCGGCTTCGATTCCCGGCCGATGCATCGTTTTGCTGTTCTCGCTATAGTGCTGCCGCGCCGATTGCTCGCTTGAGGTGCGCCAGCCTCAGGAATGTATAGCAGGATTCGCTGTGAGAAGAACCAAACATGCAGCACGCAAGAGACCCTACTTGGACGGCCGCGTGCTGTTACTGAACTCCAGCGTCGGCCTGGCCCTACAGGCCGCTGTGTTCAGGTGCCGCAAGGGCGATGTACTATAACCTCAGGCAGTGCTGCTTTCCGTCGTTAAAAAAGCTGCGGCAGCAGTTTACTCTAGCAAGTCGGGAAAGCACGCGTAGCGACACAACAGATTCCTGAGAAAGCGCAAACTGTCTATCTCTAATATGTGAGACTTACCAAGATTCCTGGGATGATGGTTGCAACGAGCCTCGGTAGCGCAGTAGGTAGCGCGTAAGTCTCATAATCTTAAGGTCGTGAGTTCGATCCTCACCCGGGGCATTTAATTTGCTGTACATCACGGCTGAATTAACGGCGTTGCTATTGCTAGTGAACGAACTTAATTGTCGTTTGTTATCCACAAGGAGTCCACGCCTCAGCGTCACAATGTTTACTTCCCATTATGGCAAGGTACAACTTTGATCATTCTCCTCCCCTGTTATGAGTGAAATATGATGCAAACAGCAATGAATAGACAGTTTCGAGCTGTGCGCCATGCCAGTCTGCACGCGCAAAAATGCTCGCAAACAGAGAACAACACTGAGTCCGGATTCAGCACGAAATGCGAGAGGAGAGGGAGTAAATCTCACGTTTCTCGAGCAAATCCGGTGTGGTCTAGTGGCTAGGATACCTGGCTTTCACCCAGGAGGCCCGGGTTCGATTCCCGGTACCGGAAGGGAAGTTTTTGCGCACACGACCCTCCATCTTTTGGCCTTCCAACCTTCGTTTGTCGCCCTCCTTCCGGAGCTTCAACCGAACGTAATTGGGGGAAGCAGGCACAGGATGCAATTACTGTCAGCACCGGGATAAAGGGAGAAGAGGCACTGGTCCGCTGTTGGGGTGCTACCAGCGTCAGTGGGAAGTCGGTGAAGTCGCCAGTTGCGCCAGAAGCCAGCAATTACCGTAGTACGCCTACACACGCGTTCCAGTTATTCACATTGCTTGCAGTCGCTCCATGCACAACAAGCGTGAGCCCGGATAGCTCAGTCGGTAGAGCATTAGGCTTTTAACCTAAGGGTCCAGGGTTCGAATCCCTGTTCGTGCGAAGATTTTAACGCTTCCGTAATGGCTCGTCTCGTAGCGCTGGTAGCCCTGCCGTAATCAGTGCACCGAGTTCGTTTCCTGTCAACATTCTGCGCAGACCGGTTGCATTTTTCACTATTCGAGGGAAGCTTTAGCTACGAGCAGTCGTGGCCGAGTGGTTAAGGCGTCTGACTAGAAACCAGATTCCCTCTGGGAGCGTAGGTTCGAGTCCTACCGACTGCGTCGGTTTTTTTATTTTTTGTTTCAGAAGAGAGAGCAGAAAATTTCGCAGTTTGCCTGTCGTTCTGGTACCTCGCTACACCTCACCTCTCACAGTCGTTTATAGCGCCTGTCCTTTTGATAAGGGCGAATTCCAAGCGTCAGCTTTCGCGTCAGCCGAGCAAAGTCGGGACAAGTCGGGACATACTACAGGATGGCCTGCGTGGAGCGACGACGGAAAGAAAACGTTAATTCAACAGCACGTGGCTCACATACTCATACGCATAGATTTGCGCCCGTTGCGGTGGCCAGGAATCGAACGCGGCTCAACTGCTCGGAAGGCAACTATGCTCACCATTACACCACCACCGCACAGCCGCTGCTCGCAACGCCGCGCTGTGTCGGCTTCCCGCCCGCCGGCAGTGGCCCACGGTGATAGTAGCTGTAGGCGCTTTACGAGGTAGGAGGGTGCATTCGGGCAGCGCCTCCACGCACGCTGCGTCTTTGGGCAAGGCTCGTCGCCGCGGCCGCAACGTTACTCACACAATAGTGACGAGCGGTCGCTTTGAGGCAGTGTAGTGGGGGACTCCGCGTGTGTAGCACTTTTTTCGGTTGTATCCGACGTCGCTGGGTGGCAATCCCACTTTCCCTGCAGACAGCTGCTCGGGAATATGCTCGGGAAGCACGGACGTCATCGGACGTCCGCCCCCAACAAATGCAACTAACAAAATGAGAACAACAACTAAAAAAGTGGTAGGTTGTTCGACTACCACGCGGGCGGCCCGGCTTCGATTCCCGGCCGATGCATCGTTTTGCTGTTCTCGCTATAGTGCTGCCGCGCCGATTGCTCGCTTGAGGTGCGCCAGCCTCAGGAATGTATAGCAGGATTCGCTGTGAGAAGAACCAAACATGCAGCACGCAAGAGACCCTACTTGGACGGCCGCGTGCTGTTACTGAACTCCAGCGTCGGCCTGGCCCTACAGGCCGCTGTGTTCAGGTGCCGCAAGGGCGATGTACTATAACCTCAGGCAGTGCTGCTTTCCGTCGTTAAAAAAGCTGCGGCAGCAGTTTACTCTAGCAAGTCGGGAAAGCACGCGTAGCGACACAACAGATTCCTGAGAAAGCGCAAACTGTCTATCTCTAATATGTGAGACTTACCAAGATTCCTGGGATGATGGTTGCAACGAGCCTCGGTAGCGCAGTAGGTAGCGCGTAAGTCTCATAATCTTAAGGTCGTGAGTTCGATCCTCACCCGGGGCATTTAATTTGCTGTACATCACGGCTGAATTAACGGCGTTGCTATTGCTAGTGAACGAACTTAATTGTCGTTTGTTATCCACAAGGAGTCCACGCCTCAGCGTCACAATGTTTACTTCCCATTATGGCAAGGTACAACTTTGATCATTCTCCTCCCCTGTTATGAGTGAAATATGATGCAAACAGCAATGAATAGACAGTTTCGAGCTGTGCGCCATGCCAGTCTGCACGCGCAAAAATGCTCGCAAACAGAGAACAACACTGAGTCCGGATTCAGCACGAAATGCGAGAGGAGAGGGAGTAAATCTCACGTTTCTCGAGCAAATCCGGTGTGGTCTAGTGGCTAGGATACCTGGCTTTCACCCAGGAGGCCCGGGTTCGATTCCCGGTACCGGAAGGGAAGTTTTTGCGCACACGACCCTCCATCTTTTGGCCTTCCAACCTTCGTTTGTCGCCCTCCTTCCGGAGCTTCAACCGAACGTAATTGGGGGAAGCAGGCACAGGATGCAATTACTGTCAGCACCGGGATAAAGGGAGAAGAGGCACTGGTCCGCTGTTGGGGTGCTACCAGCGTCAGTGGGAAGTCGGTGAAGTCGCCAGTTGCGCCAGAAGCCAGCAATTACCGTAGTACGCCTACACACGCGTTCCAGTTATTCACATTGCTTGCAGTCGCTCCATGCACAACAAGCGTGAGCCCGGATAGCTCAGTCGGTAGAGCATTAGGCTTTTAACCTAAGGGTCCAGGGTTCGAATCCCTGTTCGTGCGAAGATTTTAACGCTTCCGTAATGGCTCGTCTCGTAGCGCTGGTAGCCCTGCCGTAATCAGTGCACCGAGTTCGTTTCCTGTCAACATTCTGCGCAGACCGGTTGCATTTTTCACGATTCGAGGGAAGCTTTAGCTACGAGCAGTCGTGGCCGAGTGGTTAAGGCGTCTGACTAGAAATCAGATTCCCTCTGGGAGCGTAGGTTCGAGTCCTACCGACTGCGTCGGTTTTTTTATTTTTTGTTTCAGAAGAGAGAGCAGAAAATTTCGCAGTTTGCCTGTCGTTCTGGTACCTCGCTACACCTCACCTCTCACAGTCGTTTATAGCGCCTGTCCTTTTGATAAGGGCGAATTCCAAGCGTCAGCTTTCGCGTCAGCCGAGCAAAGTCGGGACAAGTCGGGACATACTACAGGATGGCCTGCGTGGAGCGACGACGGAAAGAAAACGTTAATTCAACAGCACGTGGCTCACATACTCATACGCATAGATTTGCGCCCGTTGCGGTGGCCGGGAATCGAACGCGGCTCAACTGCTCGGAAGGCAACTATGCTCACCATTACACTACCACCGCACAGCCGCTGCTCGCAACGCCGCGCTGTGTCGGCTTCCCGCCCGCCGGCAGTGGCCCACGGTGATAGTAGCTGTAGGCGCTTTACGAGGTAGGAGGGTGCATTCGGGCAGCGCCTCCACGCACGCTGCGTCTTTGGGCAAGGCTCGTCGCCGCGGCCGCAACGTTACTCACACAATAGTGACGAGCGGTCGCTTTGAGGCAGTGTAGTGGGGGACTCCGCGTGTGTAGCACTTTTTTCGGTTGTATCCGACGTCGCTGGGTGGCAATCCCACTTTCCCTGCAGACAGCTGCTCGGGAATATGCTCGGGAAGCACGGACGTCATCGGACGTCCGCCCCCAACAAATGCAACTAACAAAATGAGAACAACAACTAAAAAAGTGGTAGGTTGTTCGACTACCACGCGGGCGGCCCGGCTTCGATTCCCGGCCGATGCATCGTTTTGCTGTTCTCGCTATAGTGCTGCCGCGCCGATTGCTCGCTTGAGGTGCGCCAGCCTCAGGAATGTATAGCAGGATTCGCTGTGAGAAGAACCAAACATGCAGCACGCAAGAGACCCTACTTGGACGGCCGCGTGCTGTTACTGAACTCCAGCGTCGGCCTGGCCCTACAGGCCGCTGTGTTCAGGTGCCGCAAGGGCGATGTACTATAACCTCAGGCAGTGCTGCTTTCCGTCGTTAAAAAAGCTGCGGCAGCAGTTTACTCTAGCAAGTCGGGAAAGCACGCGTAGCGACACAACAGATTCCTGAGAAAGCGCAAACTGTCTATCTCTAATATGTGAGACTTACCAAGATTCCTGGGATGATGGTTGCAACGAGCCTCGGTAGCGCAGTAGGTAGCGCGTAAGTCTCATAATCTTAAGGTCGTGAGTTCGATCCTCACCCGGGGCATTTAATTTGCTGTACATCACGGCTGAATTAACGGCGTTGCTATTGCTAGTGAACGAACTTAATTGTCGTTTGTTATCCACAAGGAGTCCACGCCTCAGCGTCACAATGTTTACTTCCCATTATGGCAAGGTACAACTTTGATCATTCTCCTCCCCTGTTATGAGTGAAATATGATGCAAACAGCAATGAATAGACAGTTTCGAGCTGTGCGCCATGCCAGTCTGCACGCGCAAAAATGCTCGCAAACAGAGAACAACACTGAGTCCGGATTCAGCACGAAATGCGAGAGGAGAGGGAGTAAATCTCACGTTTCTCGAGCAAATCCGGTGTGGTCTAGTGGCTAGGATACCTGGCTTTCACCCAGGAGGCCCGGGTTCGATTCCCGGTACCGGAAGGGAAGTTTTTGCGCACACGACCCTCCATGTTTTGGCCTTCCAACCTTCGTTTGTCGCCCTCCTTCCGGAGCTTCAACCGAACGTAATTGGGGGAAGCAGGCACAGGATGCAATTACTGTCAGCACCGGGATAAAGGGAGAAGAGGCACTGGTCCGCTGTTGGGGTGCTACCAGCGTCAGTGGGAAGTCGGTGAAGTCGCCAGTTGCGCCAGAAGCCAGCAATTACCGTAGTACGCCTACACACGCGTTCCAGTTATTCACATTGCTTGCAGTCGCTCCATGCACAACAAGCGTGAGCCCGGATAGCTCAGTCGGTAGAGCATTAGGCTTTTAACCTAAGGGTCCAGGGTTCGAATCCCTGTTCGTGCGAAGATTTTAACGCTTCCGTAATGGCTCGTCTCGTAGCGCTGGTAGCCCTGCCGTAATCAGTGCACCGAGTTCGTTTCCTGTCAACATTCTGCGCAGACCGGTTGCATTTTTCACGATTCGAGGGAAGCTTTAGCTACGAGCAGTCGTGGCCGAGTGGTTAAGGCGTCTGACTAGAAATCAGATTCCCTCTGGGAGCGTAGGTTCGAGTCCTACCGACTGCGTCGGTTTTTTTATTTTTTGTTTCAGAAGAGAGAGCAGAAAATTTCGCAGTTTGCCTGTCGTTCTGGTACCTCGCTACACCTCACCTCTCACAGTCGTTTATAGCGCCTGTCCTTTTGATAAGGGCGAATTCCAAGCGTCAGCTTTCGCGTCAGCCGAGCAAAGTCGGGACAAGTCGGGACATACTACAGGATGGCCTGCGTGGAGCGACGACGGAAAGAAAACGTTAATTCAACAGCACGTGGCTCACATACTCATACGCATAGATTTGCGCCCGTTGCGGTGGCCGGGAATCGAACGCGGCTCAACTGCTCGGAAGGCAACTATGCTCACCATTACACTACCACCGCACAGCCGCTGCTCGCAACGCCGCGCTGTGTCGGCTTCCCGCCCGCCGGCAGTGGCCCACGGTGATAGTAGCTGTAGGCGCTTTACGAGGTAGGAGGGTGCATTCGGGCAGCGCCTCCACGCACGCTGCGTCTTTGGGCAAGGCTCGTCGCCGCGGCCGCAACGTTACTCACACAATAGTGACGAGCGGTCGCTTTGAGGCAGTGTAGTGGGGGACTCCGCGTGTGTAGCACTTTTTTCGGTTGTATCCGACGTCGCTGGGTGGCAATCCCACTTTCCCTGCAGACAGCTGCTCGGGAATATGCTCGGGAAGCACGGACGTCATCGGACGTCCGCCCCCAACAAATGCAACTAACAAAATGAGAACAACAACTAAAAAAGTGGTAGGTTGTTCGACTACCACGCGGGCGGCCCGGCTTCGATTCCCGGCCGATGCATCGTTTTGCTGTTCTCGCTATAGTGCTGCCGCGCCGATTGCTCGCTTGAGGTGCGCCAGCCTCAGGAATGTATAGCAGGATTCGCTGTGAGAAGAACCAAACATGCAGCACGCAAGAGACCCTACTTGGACGGCCGCGTGCTGTTACTGAACTCCAGCGTCGGCCTGGCCCTACAGGCCGCTGTGTTCAGGTGCCGCAAGGGCGATGTACTATAACCTCAGGCAGTGCTGCTTTCCGTCGTTAAAAAAGCTGCGGCAGCAGTTTACTCTAGCAAGTCGGGAAAGCACGCGTAGCGACACAACAGATTCCTGAGAAAGCGCAAACTGTCTATCTCTAATATGTGAGACTTACCAAGATTCCTGGGATGATGGTTGCAACGAGCCTCGGTAGCGCAGTAGGTAGCGCGTAAGTCTCATAATCTTAAGGTCGTGAGTTCGATCCTCACCCGGGGCATTTAATTTGCTGTACATCACGGCTGAATTAACGGCGTTGCTATTGCTAGTGAACGAACTTAATTGTCGTTTGTTATCCACAAGGAGTCCACGCCTCAGCGTCACAATGTTTACTTCCCATTATGGCAAGGTACAACTTTGATCATTCTCCTCCCCTGTTATGAGTGAAATATGATGCAAACAGCAATGAATAGACAGTTTCGAGCTGTGCGCCATGCCAGTCTGCACGCGCAAAAATGCTCGCAAACAGAGAACAACACTGAGTCCGGATTCAGCACGAAATGCGAGAGGAGAGGGAGTAAATCTCACGTTTCTCGAGCAAATCCGGTGTGGTCTAGTGGCTAGGATACCTGGCTTTCACCCAGGAGGCCCGGGTTCGATTCCCGGTACCGGAAGGGAAGTTTTTGCGCACACGACCCTCCATCTTTTGGCCTTCCAACCTTCGTTTGTCGCCCTCCTTCCGGAGCTTCAACCGAACGTAATTGGGGGAAGCAGGCACAGGATGCAATTACTGTCAGCACCGGGATAAAGGGAGAAGAGGCACTGGTCCGCTGTTGGGGTGCTACCAGCGTCAGTGGGAAGTCGGTGAAGTCGCCAGTTGCGCCAGAAGCCAGCAATTACCGTAGTACGCCTACACACGCGTTCCAGTTATTCACATTGCTTGCAGTCGCTCCATGCACAACAAGCGTGAGCCCGGATAGCTCAGTCGGTAGAGCATTAGGCTTTTAACCTAAGGGTCCAGGGTTCGAATCCCTGTTCGTGCGAAGATTTTAACGCTTCCGTAATGGCTCGTCTCGTAGCGCTGGTAGCCCTGCCGTAATCAGTGCACCGAGTTCGTTTCCTGTCAACATTCTGCGCAGACCGGTTGCATTTTTCACGATTCGAGGGAAGCTTTAGCTACGAGCAGTCGTGGCCGAGTGGTTAAGGCGTCTGACTAGAAATCAGATTCCCTCTGGGAGCGTAGGTTCGAGTCCTACCGACTGCGTCGGTTTTTTTATTTTTTGTTTCAGAAGAGAGAGCAGAAAATTTCGCAGTTTGCCTGTCGTTCTGGTACCTCGCTACACCTCACCTCTCACAGTCGTTTATAGCGCCTGTCCTTTTGATAAGGGCGAATTCCAAGCGTCAGCTTTCGCGTCAGCCGAGCAAAGTCGGGACAAGTCGGGACATACTACAGGATGGCCTGCGTGGAGCGACGACGGAAAGAAAACGTTAATTCAACAGCACGTGGCTCACATACTCATACGCATAGATTTGCGCCCGTTGCGGTGGCCGGGAATCGAACGCGGCTCAACTGCTCGGAAGGCAACTATGCTCACCATTACACTACCACCGCACAGCCGCTGCTCGCAACGCCGCGCTGTGTCGGCTTCCCGCCCGCCGGCAGTGGCCCACGGTGATAGTAGCTGTAGGCGCTTTACGAGGTAGGAGGGTGCATTCGGGCAGCGCCTCCACGCACGCTGCGTCTTTGGGCAAGGCTCGTCGCCGCGGCCGCAACGTTACTCACACAATAGTGACGAGCGGTCGCTTTGAGGCAGTGTAGTGGGGGACTCCGCGTGTGTAGCACTTTTTTCGGTTGTATCCGACGTCGCTGGGTGGCAATCCCACTTTCCCTGCAGACAGCTGCTCGGGAATATGCTCGGGAAGCACGGACGTCATCGGACGTCCGCCCCCAACAAATGCAACTAACAAAATGAGAACAACAACTAAAAAAGTGGTAGGTTGTTCGACTACCACGCGGGCGGCCCGGCTTCGATTCCCGGCCGATGCATCGTTTTGCTGTTCTCGCTATAGTGCTGCCGCGCCGATTGCTCGCTTGAGGTGCGCCAGCCTCAGGAATGTATAGCAGGATTCGCTGTGAGAAGAACCAAACATGCAGCACGCAAGAGACCCTACTTGGACGGCCGCGTGCTGTTACTGAACTCCAGCGTCGGCCTGGCCCTACAGGCCGCTGTGTTCAGGTGCCGCAAGGGCGATGTACTATAACCTCAGGCAGTGCTGCTTTCCGTCGTTAAAAAAGCTGCGGCAGCAGTTTACTCTAGCAAGTCGGGAAAGCACGCGTAGCGACACAACAGATTCCTGAGAAAGCGCAAACTGTCTATCTCTAATATGTGAGACTTACCAAGATTCCTGGGATGATGGTTGCAACGAGCCTCGGTAGCGCAGTAGGTAGCGCGTAAGTCTCATAATCTTAAGGTCGTGAGTTCGATCCTCACCCGGGGCATTTAATTTGCTGTACATCACGGCTGAATTAACGGCGTTGCTATTGCTAGTGAACGAACTTAATTGTCGTTTGTTATCCACAAGGAGTCCACGCCTCAGCGTCACAATGTTTACTTCCCATTATGGCAAGGTACAACTTTGATCATTCTCCTCCCCTGTTATGAGTGAAATATGATGCAAACAGCAATGAATAGACAGTTTCGAGCTGTGCGCCATGCCAGTCTGCACGCGCAAAAATGCTCGCAAACAGAGAACAACACTGAGTCCGGATTCAGCACGAAATGCGAGAGGAGAGGGAGTAAATCTCACGTTTCTCGAGCAAATCCGGTGTGGTCTAGTGGCTAGGATACCTGGCTTTCACCCAGGAGGCCCGGGTTCGATTCCCGGTACCGGAAGGGAAGTTTTTGCGCACACGACCCTCCATCTTTTGGCCTTCCAACCTTCGTTTGTCGCCCTCCTTCCGGAGCTTCAACCGAACGTAATCGGGGGAAGCAGGCACAGGATGCAATTACTGTCAGCACCGGGATAAAGGGAGAAGAGGCACTGGTCCGCTGTTGGGGTGCTACCAGCGTCAGTGGGAAGTCGGTGAAGTCGCCAGTTGCGCCAGAAGCCAGCAATTACCGTAGTACGCCTACACACGCGTTCCAGTTATTCACATTGCTTGCAGTCGCTCCATGCACAACAAGCGTGAACCCGGATAGCTCAGTCGGTAGAGCATTAGGCTTTTAACCTAAGGGTCCAGGGTTCGAATCCCTGTTCGTGCGAAGATTTTAACGCTTCCGTAATGGCTCGTCTCGTAGCGCTGGTAGCCCTGCCGTAATCAGTGCACCGAGTTCGTTTCCTGTCAACATTCTGCGCAGACCGGTTGCATTTTTCACGATTCGAGGGAAGCTTTAGCTACGAGCAGTCGTGGCCGAGTGGTTAAGGCGTCTGACTAGAAATCAGATTCCCTCTGGGAGCGTAGGTTCGAGTCCTACCGACTGCGTCGGTTTTTTTATTTTTTGTTTCAGAAGAGAGAGCAGAAAATTTCGCAGTTTGCCTGTCGTTCTGGTACCTCGCTACACCTCACCTCTCACAGTCGTTTATAGCGCCTGTCCTTTTGATAAGGGCGAATTCCAAGCGTCAGCTTTCGCGTCAGCCGAGCAAAGTCGGGACAAGTCGGGACATACTACAGGATGGCCTGCGTGGAGCGACGACGGAAAGAAAACGTTAATTCAACAGCACGTGGCTCACATACTCATACGCATAGATTTGCGCCCGTTGCGGTGGCCGGGAATCGAACGCGGCTCAACTGCTCGGAAGGCAACTATGCTCACCATTACACTACCACCGCACAGCCGCTGCTCGCAACGCCGCGCTGTGTCGGCTTCCCGCCCGCCGGCAGTGGCCCACGGTGATAGTAGCTGTAGGCGCTTTACGAGGTAGGAGGGTGCATTCGGGCAGCGCCTCCACGCACGCTGCGTCTTTGGGCAAGGCTCGTCGCCGCGGCCGCAACGTTACTCACACAATAGTGACGAGCGGTCGCTTTGAGGCAGTGTAGTGGGGGACTCCGCGTGTGTAGCACTTTTTTCGGTTGTATCCGACGTCGCTGGGTGGCAATCCCACTTTCCCTGCAGACAGCTGCTCGGGAATATGCTCGGGAAGCACGGACGTCATCGGACGTCCGCCCCCAACAAATGCAACTAACAAAATGAGAACAACAACTAAAAAAGTGGTAGGTTGTTCCACTACCACGCGGGCGGCCCGGCTTCGATTCCCGGCCGATGCATCGTTTTGCTGTTCTCGCTATAGTGCTGCCGCGCCGATTGCTCGCTTGAGGTGCGCCAGCCTCAGGAATGTATAGCAGGATTCGCTGTGAGAAGAACCAAACATGCAGCACGCAAGAGACCCTACTTGGACGGCCGCGTGCTGTTACTGAACTCCAGCGTCGGCCTGGCCCTACAGGCCGCTGTGTTCAGGTGCCGCAAGGGCGATGTACTATAACCTCAGGCAGTGCTGCTTTCCGTCGTTAAAAAAGCTGCGGCAGCAGTTTACTCTAGCAAGTCGGGAAAGCACGCGTAGCGACACAACAGATTCCTGAGAAAGCGCAAACTGTCTATCTCTAATATGTGAGACTTACCAAGATTCCTGGGATGATGGTTGCAACGAGCCTCGGTAGCGCAGTAGGTAGCGCGTAAGTCTCATAATCTTAAGGTCGTGAGTTCGATCCTCACCCGGGGCATTTAATTTGCTGTACATCACGGCTGAATTAACGGCGTTGCTATTGCTAGTGAACGAACTTAATTGTCGTTTGTTATCCACAAGGAGTCCACGCCTCAGCGTCACAATGTTTACTTCCCATTATGGCAAGGTACAACTTTGATCATTCTCCTCCCCTGTTATGAGTGAAATATGATGCAAACAGCAATGAATAGACAGTTTCGAGCTGTGCGCCATGCCAGTCTGCACGCGCAAAAATGCTCGCAAACAGAGAACAACACTGAGTCCGGATTCAGCACGAAATGCGAGAGGAGAGGGAGTAAATCTCACGTTTCTCGAGCAAATCCGGTGTGGTCTAGTGGCTAGGATACCTGGCTTTCACCCAGGAGGCCCGGGTTCGATTCCCGGTACCGGAAGGGAAGTTTTTGCGCACACGACCCTCCATCTTTTGGCCTTCCAACCTTCGTTTGTCGCCCTCCTTCCGGAGCTTCAACCGAACGTAATTGGGGGAAGCAGGCACAGGATGCAATTACTGTCAGCACCGGGATAAAGGGAGAAGAGGCACTGGTCCGCTGTTGGGGTGCTACCAGCGTCAGTGGGAAGTCGGTGAAGTCGCCAGTTGCGCCAGAAGCCAGCAATTACCGTAGTACGCCTACACACGCGTTCCAGTTATTCACATTGCTTGCAGTCGCTCCATGCACAACAAGCGTGAGCCCGGATAGCTCAGTCGGTAGAGCATTAGGCTTTTAACCTAAGGGTCCAGGGTTCGAATCCCTGTTCGTGCGAAGATTTTAACGCTTCCGTAATGGCTCGTCTCGTAGCGCTGGTAGCCCTGCCGTAATCAGTGCACCGAGTTCGTTTCCTGTCAACATTCTGCGCAGACCGGTTGCATTTTTCACGATTCGAGGGAAGCTTTAGCTACGAGCAGTCGTGGCCGAGTGGTTAAGGCGTCTGACTAGAAATCAGATTCCCTCTGGGAGCGTAGGTTCGAGTCCTACCGACTGCGTCGGTTTTTTTATTTTTTGTTTCAGAAGAGAGAGCAGAAAATTTCGCAGTTTGCCTGTCGTTCTGGTACCTCGCTACACCTCACCTCTCACAGTCGTTTATAGCGCCTGTCCTTTTGATAAGGGCGAATTCCAAGCGTCAGCTTTCGCGTCAGCCGAGCAAAGTCGGGACAAGTCGGGACATACTACAGGATGGCCTGCGTGGAGCGACGACGGAAAGAAAACGTTAATTCAACAGCACGTGGCTCACATACTCATACGCATAGATTTGCGCCCGTTGCGGTGGCCGGGAATCGAACGCGGCTCAACTGCTCGGAAGGCAACTATGCTCACCATTACACTACCACCGCACAGCCGCTGCTCGCAACGCCGCGCTGTGTCGGCTTCCCGCCCGCCGGCAGTGGCCCACGGTGATAGTAGCTGTAGGCGCTTTACGAGGTAGGAGGGTGCATTCGGGCAGCGCCTCCACGCACGCTGCGTCTTTGGGCAAGGCTCGTCGCCGCGGCCGCAACGTTACTCACACAATAGTGACGAGCGGTCGCTTTGAGGCAGTGTAGTGGGGGACTCCGCGTGTGTAGCACTTTTTTCGGTTGTATCCGACGTCGCTGGGTGGCAATCCCACTTTCCCTGCAGACAGCTGCTCGGGAATATGCTCGGGAAGCACGGACGTCATCGGACGTCCGCCCCCAACAAATGCAACTAACAAAATGAGAACAACAACTAAAAAAGTGGTAGGTTGTTCCACTACCACGCGGGCGGCCCGGCTTCGATTCCCGGCCGATGCATCGTTTTGCTGTTCTCGCTATAGTGCTGCCGCGCCGATTGCTCGCTTGAGGTGCGCCAGCCTCAGGAATGTATAGCAGGATTCGCTGTGAGAAGAACCAAACATGCAGCACGCAAGAGACCCTACTTGGACGGCCGCGTGCTGTTACTGAACTCCAGCGTCGGCCTGGCCCTACAGGCCGCTGTGTTCAGGTGCCGCAAGGGCGATGTACTATAACCTCAGGCAGTGCTGCTTTCCGTCGTTAAAAAAGCTGCGGCAGCAGTTTACTCTAGCAAGTCGGGAAAGCACGCGTAGCGACACAACAGATTCCTGAGAAAGCGCAAACTGTCTATCTCTAATATGTGAGACTTACCAAGATTCCTGGGATGATGGTTGCAACGAGCCTCGGTAGCGCAGTAGGTAGCGCGTAAGTCTCATAATCTTAAGGTCGTGAGTTCGATCCTCACCCGGGGCATTTAATTTGCTGTACATCACGGCTGAATTAACGGCGTTGCTATTGCTAGTGAACGAACTTAATTGTCGTTTGTTATCCACAAGGAGTCCACGCCTCAGCGTCACAATGTTTACTTCCCATTATGGCAAGGTACAACTTTGATCATTCTCCTCCCCTGTTATGAGTGAAATATGATGCAAACAGCAATGAATAGACAGTTTCGAGCTGTGCGCCATGCCAGTCTGCACGCGCAAAAATGCTCGCAAACAGAGAACAACACTGAGTCCGGATTCAGCACGAAATGCGAGAGGAGAGGGAGTAAATCTCACGTTTCTCGAGCAAATCCGGTGTGGTCTAGTGGCTAGGATACCTGGCTTTCACCCAGGAGGCCCGGGTTCGATTCCCGGTACCGGAAGGGAAGTTTTTGCGCACACGACCCTCCATCTTTTGGCCTTCCAACCTTCGTTTGTCGCCCTCCTTCCGGAGCTTCAACCGAACGTAATCGGGGGAAGCAGGCACAGGATGCAATTACTGTCAGCACCGGGATAAAGGGAGAAGAGGCACTGGTCCGCTGTTGGGGTGCTACCAGCGTCAGTGGGAAGTCGGTGAAGTCGCCAGTTGCGCCAGAAGCCAGCAATTACCGTAGTACGCCTACACACGCGTTCCAGTTATTCACATTGCTTGCAGTCGCTCCATGCACAACAAGCGTGAACCCGGATAGCTCAGTCGGTAGAGCATTAGGCTTTTAACCTAAGGGTCCAGGGTTCGAATCCCTGTTCGTGCGAAGATTTTAACGCTTCCGTAATGGCTCGTCTCGTAGCGCTGGTAGCCCTGCCGTAATCAGTGCACCGAGTTCGTTTCCTGTCAACATTCTGCGCAGACCGGTTGCATTTTTCACGATTCGAGGGAAGCTTTAGCTACGAGCAGTCGTGGCCGAGTGGTTAAGGCGTCTGACTAGAAATCAGATTCCCTCTGGGAGCGTAGGTTCGAGTCCTACCGACTGCGTCGGTTTTTTTATTTTTTGTTTCAGAAGAGAGAGCAGAAAATTTCGCAGTTTGCCTGTCGTTCTGGTACCTCGCTACACCTCACCTCTCACAGTCGTTTATAGCGCCTGTCCTTTTGATAAGGGCGAATTCCAAGCGTCAGCTTTCGCGTCAGCCGAGCAAAGTCGGGACAAGTCGGGACATACTACAGGATGGCCTGCGTGGAGCGACGACGGAAAGAAAACGTTAATTCAACAGCACGTGGCTCACATACTCATACGCATAGATTTGCGCCCGTTGCGGTGGCCGGGAATCGAACGCGGCTCAACTGCTCGGAAGGCAACTATGCTCACCATTACACTACCACCGCACAGCCGCTGCTCGCAACGCCGCGCTGTGTCGGCTTCCCGCCCGCCGGCAGTGGCCCACGGTGATAGTAGCTGTAGGCGCTTTACGAGGTAGGAGGGTGCATTCGGGCAGCGCCTCCACGCACGCTGCGTCTTTGGGCAAGGCTCGTCGCCGCGGCCGCAACGTTACTCACACAATAGTGACGAGCGGTCGCTTTGAGGCAGTGTAGTGGGGGACTCCGCGTGTGTAGCACTTTTTTCGGTTGTATCCGACGTCGCTGGGTGGCAATCCCACTTTCCCTGCAGACAGCTGCTCGGGAATATGCTCGGGAAGCACGGACGTCATCGGACGTCCGCCCCCAACAAATGCAACTAACAAAATGAGAACAACAACTAAAAAAGTGGTAGGTTGTTCCACTACCACGCGGGCGGCCCGGCTTCGATTCCCGGCCGATGCATCGTTTTGCTGTTCTCGCTATAGTGCTGCCGCGCCGATTGCTCGCTTGAGGTGCGCCAGCCTCAGGAATGTATAGCAGGATTCGCTGTGAGAAGAACCAAACATGCAGCACGCAAGAGACCCTACTTGGACGGCCGCGTGCTGTTACTGAACTCCAGCGTCGGCCTGGCCCTACAGGCCGCTGTGTTCAGGTGCCGCAAGGGCGATGTACTATAACCTCAGGCAGTGCTGCTTTCCGTCGTTAAAAAAGCTGCGGCAGCAGTTTACTCTAGCAAGTCGGGAAAGCACGCGTAGCGACACAACAGATTCCTGAGAAAGCGCAAACTGTCTATCTCTAATATGTGAGACTTACCAAGATTCCTGGGATGATGGTTGCAACGAGCCTCGGTAGCGCAGTAGGTAGCGCGTAAGTCTCATAATCTTAAGGTCGTGAGTTCGATCCTCACCCGGGGCATTTAATTTGCTGTACATCACGGCTGAATTAACGGCGTTGCTATTGCTAGTGAACGAACTTAATTGTCGTTTGTTATCCACAAGGAGTCCACGCCTCAGCGTCACAATGTTTACTTCCCATTATGGCAAGGTACAACTTTGATCATTCTCCTCCCCTGTTATGAGTGAAATATGATGCAAACAGCAATGAATAGACAGTTTCGAGCTGTGCGCCATGCCAGTCTGCACGCGCAAAAATGCTCGCAAACAGAGAACAACACTGAGTCCGGATTCAGCACGAAATGCGAGAGGAGAGGGAGTAAATCTCACGTTTCTCGAGCAAATCCGGTGTGGTCTAGTGGCTAGGATACCTGGCTTTCACCCAGGAGGCCCGGGTTCGATTCCCGGTACCGGAAGGGAAGTTTTTGCGCACACGACCCTCCATCTTTTGGCCTTCCAACCTTCGTTTGTCGCCCTCCTTCCGGAGCTTCAACCGAACGTAATCGGGGGAAGCAGGCACAGGATGCAATTACTGTCAGCACCGGGATAAAGGGAGAAGAGGCACTGGTCCGCTGTTGGGGTGCTACCAGCGTCAGTGGGAAGTCGGTGAAGTCGCCAGTTGCGCCAGAAGCCAGCAATTACCGTAGTACGCCTACACACGCGTTCCAGTTATTCACATTGCTTGCAGTCGCTCCATGCACAACAAGCGTGAACCCGGATAGCTCAGTCGGTAGAGCATTAGGCTTTTAACCTAAGGGTCCAGGGTTCGAATCCCTGTTCGTGCGAAGATTTTAACGCTTCCGTAATGGCTCGTCTCGTAGCGCTGGTAGCCCTGCCGTAATCAGTGCACCGAGTTCGTTTCCTGTCAACATTCTGCGCAGACCGGTTGCATTTTTCACGATTCGAGGGAAGCTTTAGCTACGAGCAGTCGTGGCCGAGTGGTTAAGGCGTCTGACTAGAAATCAGATTCCCTCTGGGAGCGTAGGTTCGAGTCCTACCGACTGCGTCGGTTTTTTTATTTTTTGTTTCAGAAGAGAGAGCAGAAAATTTCGCAGTTTGCCTGTCGTTCTGGTACCTCGCTACACCTCACCTCTCACAGTCGTTTATAGCGCCTGTCCTTTTGATAAGGGCGAATTCCAAGCGTCAGCTTTCGCGTCAGCCGAGCAAAGTCGGGACAAGTCGGGACATACTACAGGATGGCCTGCGTGGAGCGACGACGGAAAGAAAACGTTAATTCAACAGCACGTGGCTCACATACTCATACGCATAGATTTGCGCCCGTTGCGGTGGCCGGGAATCGAACGCGGCTCAACTGCTCGGAAGGCAACTATGCTCACCATTACACTACCACCGCACAGCCGCTGCTCGCAACGCCGCGCTGTGTCGGCTTCCCGCCCGCCGGCAGTGGCCCACGGTGATAGTAGCTGTAGGCGCTTTACGAGGTAGGAGGGTGCATTCGGGCAGCGCCTCCACGCACGCTGCGTCTTTGGGCAAGGCTCGTCGCCGCGGCCGCAACGTTACTCACACAATAGTGACGAGCGGTCGCTTTGAGGCAGTGTAGTGGGGGACTCCGCGTGTGTAGCACTTTTTTCGGTTGTATCCGACGTCGCTGGGTGGCAATCCCACTTTCCCTGCAGACAGCTGCTCGGGAATATGCTCGGGAAGCACGGACGTCATCGGACGTCCGCCCCCAACAAATGCAACTAACAAAATGAGAACAACAACTAAAAAAGTGGTAGGTTGTTCCACTACCACGCGGGCGGCCCGGCTTCGATTCCCGGCCGATGCATCGTTTTGCTGTTCTCGCTATAGTGCTGCCGCGCCGATTGCTCGCTTGAGGTGCGCCAGCCTCAGGAATGTATAGCAGGATTCGCTGTGAGAAGAACCAAACATGCAGCACGCAAGAGACCCTACTTGGACGGCCGCGTGCTGTTACTGAACTCCAGCGTCGGCCTGGCCCTACAGGCCGCTGTGTTCAGGTGCCGCAAGGGCGATGTACTATAACCTCAGGCAGTGCTGCTTTCCGTCGTTAAAAAAGCTGCGGCAGCAGTTTACTCTAGCAAGTCGGGAAAGCACGCGTAGCGACACAACAGATTCCTGAGAAAGCGCAAACTGTCTATCTCTAATATGTGAGACTTACCAAGATTCCTGGGATGATGGTTGCAACGAGCCTCGGTAGCGCAGTAGGTAGCGCGTAAGTCTCATAATCTTAAGGTCGTGAGTTCGATCCTCACCCGGGGCATTTAATTTGCTGTACATCACGGCTGAATTAACGGCGTTGCTATTGCTAGTGAACGAACTTAATTGTCGTTTGTTATCCACAAGGAGTCCACGCCTCAGCGTCACAATGTTTACTTCCCATTATGGCAAGGTACAACTTTGATCATTCTCCTCCCCTGTTATGAGTGAAATATGATGCAAACAGCAATGAATAGACAGTTTCGAGCTGTGCGCCATGCCAGTCTGCACGCGCAAAAATGCTCGCAAACAGAGAACAACACTGAGTCCGGATTCAGCACGAAATGCGAGAGGAGAGGGAGTAAATCTCACGTTTCTCGAGCAAATCCGGTGTGGTCTAGTGGCTAGGATACCTGGCTTTCACCCAGGAGGCCCGGGTTCGATTCCCGGTACCGGAAGGGAAGTTTTTGCGCACACGACCCTCCATCTTTTGGCCTTCCAACCTTCGTTTGTCGCCCTCCTTCCGGAGCTTCAACCGAACGTAATCGGGGGAAGCAGGCACAGGATGCAATTACTGTCAGCACCGGGATAAAGGGAGAAGAGGCACTGGTCCGCTGTTGGGGTGCTACCAGCGTCAGTGGGAAGTCGGTGAAGTCGCCAGTTGCGCCAGAAGCCAGCAATTACCGTAGTACGCCTACACACGCGTTCCAGTTATTCACATTGCTTGCAGTCGCTCCATGCACAACAAGCGTGAACCCGGATAGCTCAGTCGGTAGAGCATTAGGCTTTTAACCTAAGGGTCCAGGGTTCGAATCCCTGTTCGTGCGAAGATTTTAACGCTTCCGTAATGGCTCGTCTCGTAGCGCTGGTAGCCCTGCCGTAATCAGTGCACCGAGTTCGTTTCCTGTCAACATTCTGCGCAGACCGGTTGCATTTTTCACGATTCGAGGGAAGCTTTAGCTACGAGCAGTCGTGGCCGAGTGGTTAAGGCGTCTGACTAGAAATCAGATTCCCTCTGGGAGCGTAGGTTCGAGTCCTACCGACTGCGTCGGTTTTTTTATTTTTTGTTTCAGAAGAGAGAGCAGAAAATTTCGCAGTTTGCCTGTCGTTCTGGTACCTCGCTACACCTCACCTCTCACAGTCGTTTATAGCGCCTGTCCTTTTGATAAGGGCGAATTCCAAGCGTCAGCTTTCGCGTCAGCCGAGCAAAGTCGGGACAAGTCGGGACATACTACAGGATGGCCTGCGTGGAGCGACGACGGAAAGAAAACGTTAATTCAACAGCACGTGGCTCACATACTCATACGCATAGATTTGCGCCCGTTGCGGTGGCCGGGAATCGAACGCGGCTCAACTGCTCGGAAGGCAACTATGCTCACCATTACACTACCACCGCACAGCCGCTGCTCGCAACGCCGCGCTGTGTCGGCTTCCCGCCCGCCGGCAGTGGCCCACGGTGATAGTAGCTGTAGGCGCTTTACGAGGTAGGAGGGTGCATTCGGGCAGCGCCTCCACGCACGCTGCGTCTTTGGGCAAGGCTCGTCGCCGCGGCCGCAACGTTACTCACACAATAGTGACGAGCGGTCGCTTTGAGGCAGTGTAGTGGGGGACTCCGCGTGTGTAGCACTTTTTTCGGTTGTATCCGACGTCGCTGGGTGGCAATCCCACTTTCCCTGCAGACAGCTGCTCGGGAATATGCTCGGGAAGCACGGACGTCATCGGACGTCCGCCCCCAACAAATGCAACTAACAAAATGAGAACAACAACTAAAAAAGTGGTAGGTTGTTCCACTACCACGCGGGCGGCCCGGCTTCGATTCCCGGCCGATGCATCGTTTTGCTGTTCTCGCTATAGTGCTGCCGCGCCGATTGCTCGCTTGAGGTGCGCCAGCCTCAGGAATGTATAGCAGGATTCGCTGTGAGAAGAACCAAACATGCAGCACGCAAGAGACCCTACTTGGACGGCCGCGTGCTGTTACTGAACTCCAGCGTCGGCCTGGCCCTACAGGCCGCTGTGTTCAGGTGCCGCAAGGGCGATGTACTATAACCTCAGGCAGTGCTGCTTTCCGTCGTTAAAAAAGCTGCGGCAGCAGTTTACTCTAGCAAGTCGGGAAAGCACGCGTAGCGACACAACAGATTCCTGAGAAAGCGCAAACTGTCTATCTCTAATATGTGAGACTTACCAAGATTCCTGGGATGATGGTTGCAACGAGCCTCGGTAGCGCAGTAGGTAGCGCGTAAGTCTCATAATCTTAAGGTCGTGAGTTCGATCCTCACCCGGGGCATTTAATTTGCTGTACATCACGGCTGAATTAACGGCGTTGCTATTGCTAGTGAACGAACTTAATTGTCGTTTGTTATCCACAAGGAGTCCACGCCTCAGCGTCACAATGTTTACTTCCCATTATGGCAAGGTACAACTTTGATCATTCTCCTCCCCTGTTATGAGTGAAATATGATGCAAACAGCAATGAATAGACAGTTTCGAGCTGTGCGCCATGCCAGTCTGCACGCGCAAAAATGCTCGCAAACAGAGAACAACACTGAGTCCGGATTCAGCACGAAATGCGAGAGGAGAGGGAGTAAATCTCACGTTTCTCGAGCAAATCCGGTGTGGTCTAGTGGCTAGGATACCTGGCTTTCACCCAGGAGGCCCGGGTTCGATTCCCGGTACCGGAATGGAAGTTTTTGCGCACACGACCCTCCATCTTTTGGCCTTCCAACCTTCGTTTGTCGCCCTCCTTCCGGAGCTTCAACCGAACGTAATCGGGGGAAGCAGGCACAGGATGCAATTACTGTCAGCACCGGGATAAAGGGAGAAGAGGCACTGGTCCGCTGTTGGGGTGCTACCAGCGTCAGTGGGAAGTCGGTGAAGTCGCCAGTTGCGCCAGAAGCCAGCAATTACCGTAGTACGCCTACACACGCGTTCCAGTTATTCACATTGCTTGCAGTCGCTCCATGCACAACAAGCGTGAACCCGGATAGCTCAGTCGGTAGAGCATTAGGCTTTTAACCTAAGGGTCCAGGGTTCGAATCCCTGTTCGTGCGAAGATTTTAACGCTTCCGTAATGGCTCGTCTCGTAGCGCTGGTAGCCCTGCCGTAATCAGTGCACCGAGTTCGTTTCCTGTCAACATTCTGCGCAGACCGGTTGCATTTTTCACGATTCGAGGGAAGCTTTAGCTACGAGCAGTCGTGGCCGAGTGGTTAAGGCGTCTGACTAGAAATCAGATTCCCTCTGGGAGCGTAGGTTCGAGTCCTACCGACTGCGTCGGTTTTTTTATTTTTTGTTTCAGAAGAGAGAGCAGAAAATTTCGCAGTTTGCCTGTCGTTCTGGTACCTCGCTACACCTCACCTCTCACAGTCGTTTATAGCGCCTGTCCTTTTGATAAGGGCGAATTCCAAGCGTCAGCTTTCGCGTCAGCCGAGCAAAGTCGGGACAAGTCGGGACATACTACAGGATGGCCTGCGTGGAGCGACGACGGAAAGAAAACGTTAATTCAACAGCACGTGGCTCACATACTCATACGCATAGATTTGCGCCCGTTGCGGTGGCCGGGAATCGAACGCGGCTCAACTGCTCGGAAGGCAACTATGCTCACCATTACACTACCACCGCACAGCCGCTGCTCGCAACGCCGCGCTGTGTCGGCTTCCCGCCCGCCGGCAGTGGCCCACGGTGATAGTAGCTGTAGGCGCTTTACGAGGTAGGAGGGTGCATTCGGGCAGCGCCTCCACGCACGCTGCGTCTTTGGGCAAGGCTCGTCGCCGCGGCCGCAACGTTACTCACACAATAGTGACGAGCGGTCGCTTTGAGGCAGTGTAGTGGGGGACTCCGCGTGTGTAGCACTTTTTTCGGTTGTATCCGACGTCGCTGGGTGGCAATCCCACTTTCCCTGCAGACAGCTGCTCGGGAATATGCTCGGGAAGCACGGACGTCATCGGACGTCCGCCCCCAACAAATGCAACTAACAAAATGAGAACAACAACTAAAAAAGTGGTAGGTTGTTCCACTACCACGCGGGCGGCCCGGCTTCGATTCCCGGCCGATGCATCGTTTTGCTGTTCTCGCTATAGTGCTGCCGCGCCGATTGCTCGCTTGAGGTGCGCCAGCCTCAGGAATGTATAGCAGGATTCGCTGTGAGAAGAACCAAACATGCAGCACGCAAGAGACCCTACTTGGACGGCCGCGTGCTGTTACTGAACTCCAGCGTCGGCCTGGCCCTACAGGCCGCTGTGTTCAGGTGCCGCAAGGGCGATGTACTATAACCTCAGGCAGTGCTGCTTTCCGTCGTTAAAAAAGCTGCGGCAGCAGTTTACTCTAGCAAGTCGGGAAAGCACGCGTAGCGACACAACAGATTCCTGAGAAAGCGCAAACTGTCTATCTCTAATATGTGAGACTTACCAAGATTCCTGGGATGATGGTTGCAACGAGCCTCGGTAGCGCAGTAGGTAGCGCGTAAGTCTCATAATCTTAAGGTCGTGAGTTCGATCCTCACCCGGGGCATTTAATTTGCTGTACATCACGGCTGAATTAACGGCGTTGCTATTGCTAGTGAACGAACTTAATTGTCGTTTGTTATCCACAAGGAGTCCACGCCTCAGCGTCACAATGTTTACTTCCCATTATGGCAAGGTACAACTTTGATCATTCTCCTCCCCTGTTATGAGTGAAATATGATGCAAACAGCAATGAATAGACAGTTTCGAGCTGTGCGCCATGCCAGTCTGCACGCGCAAAAATGCTCGCAAACAGAGAACAACACTGAGTCCGGATTCAGCACGAAATGCGAGAGGAGAGGGAGTAAATCTCACGTTTCTCGAGCAAATCCGGTGTGGTCTAGTGGCTAGGATACCTGGCTTTCACCCAGGAGGCCCGGGTTCGATTCCCGGTACCGGAATGGAAGTTTTTGCGCACACGACCCTCCATCTTTTGGCCTTCCAACCTTCGTTTGTCGCCCTCCTTCCGGAGCTTCAACCGAACGTAATCGGGGGAAGCAGGCACAGGATGCAATTACTGTCAGCACCGGGATAAAGGGAGAAGAGGCACTGGTCCGCTGTTGGGGTGCTACCAGCGTCAGTGGGAAGTCGGTGAAGTCGCCAGTTGCGCCAGAAGCCAGCAATTACCGTAGTACGCCTACACACGCGTTCCAGTTATTCACATTGCTTGCAGTCGCTCCATGCACAACAAGCGTGAACCCGGATAGCTCAGTCGGTAGAGCATTAGGCTTTTAACCTAAGGGTCCAGGGTTCGAATCCCTGTTCGTGCGAAGATTTTAACGCTTCCGTAATGGCTCGTCTCGTAGCGCTGGTAGCCCTGCCGTAATCAGTGCACCGAGTTCGTTTCCTGTCAACATTCTGCGCAGACCGGTTGCATTTTTCACGATT
This sequence comes from Schistocerca cancellata, assembly GCF_023864275.1. NCBI lineage: Eukaryota > Metazoa > Arthropoda > Insecta > Orthoptera > Acrididae > Schistocerca > Schistocerca cancellata. The sequence goes on from NW_026046649.1 coordinate 40,174, forward strand.
CGAGGGAAGCTTTAGCTACGAGCAGTCGTGGCCGAGTGGTTAAGGCGTCTGACTAGAAATCAGATTCCCTCTGGGAGCGTAGGTTCGAGTCCTACCGACTGCGTCGGTTTTTTTATTTTTTGTTTCAGAAGAGAGAGCAGAAAATTTCGCAGTTTGCCTGTCGTTCTGGTACCTCGCTACACCTCACCTCTCACAGTCGTTTATAGCGCCTGTCCTTTTGATAAGGGCGAATTCCAAGCGTCAGCTTTCGCGTCAGCCGAGCAAAGTCGGGACAAGTCGGGACATACTACAGGATGGCCTGCGTGGAGCGACGACGGAAAGAAAACGTTAATTCAACAGCACGTGGCTCACATACTCATACGCATAGATTTGCGCCCGTTGCGGTGGCCGGGAATCGAACGCGGCTCAACTGCTCGGAAGGCAACTATGCTCACCATTACACTACCACCGCACAGCCGCTGCTCGCAACGCCGCGCTGTGTCGGCTTCCCGCCCGCCGGCAGTGGCCCACGGTGATAGTAGCTGTAGGCGCTTTACGAGGTAGGAGGGTGCATTCGGGCAGCGCCTCCACGCACGCTGCGTCTTTGGGCAAGGCTCGTCGCCGCGGCCGCAACGTTACTCACACAATAGTGACGAGCGGTCGCTTTGAGGCAGTGTAGTGGGGGACTCCGCGTGTGTAGCACTTTTTTCGGTTGTATCCGACGTCGCTGGGTGGCAATCCCACTTTCCCTGCAGACAGCTGCTCGGGAATATGCTCGGGAAGCACGGACGTCATCGGACGTCCGCCCCCAACAAATGCAACTAACAAAATGAGAACAACAACTAAAAAAGTGGTAGGTTGTTCCACTACCACGCGGGCGGCCCGGCTTCGATTCCCGGCCGATGCATCGTTTTGCTGTTCTCGCTATAGTGCTGCCGCGCCGATTGCTCGCTTGAGGTGCGCCAGCCTCAGGAATGTATAGCAGGATTCGCTGTGAGAAGAACCAAACATGCAGCACGCAAGAGACCCTACTTGGACGGCCGCGTGCTGTTACTGAACTCCAGCGTCGGCCTGGCCCTACAGGCCGCTGTGTTCAGGTGCCGCAAGGGCGATGTACTATAACCTCAGGCAGTGCTGCTTTCCGTCGTTAAAAAAGCTGCGGCAGCAGTTTACTCTAGCAAGTCGGGAAAGCACGCGTAGCGACACAACAGATTCCTGAGAAAGCGCAAACTGTCTATCTCTAATATGTGAGACTTACCAAGATTCCTGGGATGATGGTTGCAACGAGCCTCGGTAGCGCAGTAGGTAGCGCGTAAGTCTCATAATCTTAAGGTCGTGAGTTCGATCCTCACCCGGGGCATTTAATTTGCTGTACATCACGGCTGAATTAACGGCGTTGCTATTGCTAGTGAACGAACTTAATTGTCGTTTGTTATCCACAAGGAGTCCACGCCTCAGCGTCACAATGTTTACTTCCCATTATGGCAAGGTACAACTTTGATCATTCTCCTCCCCTGTTATGAGTGAAATATGATGCAAACAGCAATGAATAGACAGTTTCGAGCTGTGCGCCATGCCAGTCTGCACGCGCAAAAATGCTCGCAAACAGAGAACAACACTGAGTCCGGATTCAGCACGAAATGCGAGAGGAGAGGGAGTAAATCTCACGTTTCTCGAGCAAATCCGGTGTGGTCTAGTGGCTAGGATACCTGGCTTTCACCCAGGAGGCCCGGGTTCGATTCCCGGTACCGGAAGGGAAGTTTTTGCGCACACGACCCTCCATCTTTTGGCCTTCCAACCTTCGTTTGTCGCCCTCCTTCCGGAGCTTCAACCGAACGTAATTGGGGGAAGCAGGCACAGGATGCAATTACTGTCAGCACCGGGATAAAGGGAGAAGAGGCACTGGTCCGCTGTTGGGGTGCTACCAGCGTCAGTGGGAAGTCGGTGAAGTCGCCAGTTGCGCCAGAAGCCAGCAATTACCGTAGTACGCCTACACACGCGTTCCAGTTATTCACATTGCTTGCAGTCGCTCCATGCACAACAAGCGTGAACCCGGATAGCTCAGTCGGTAGAGCATTAGGCTTTTAACCTAAGGGTCCAGGGTTCGAATCCCTGTTCGTGCGAAGATTTTAACGCTTCCGTAATGGCTCGTCTCGTAGCGCTGGTAGCCCTGCCGTAATCAGTGCACCGAGTTCGTTTCCTGTCAACATTCTGCGCAGACCGGTTGCATTTTTCACGATTCGAGGGAAGCTTTAGCTACGAGCAGTCGTGGCCGAGTGGTTAAGGCGTCTGACTAGAAATCAGATTCCCTCTGGGAGCGTAGGTTCGAGTCCTACCGACTGCGTCGGTTTTTTTATTTTTTGTTTCAGAAGAGAGAGCAGAAAATTTCGCAGTTTGCCTGTCGTTCTGGTACCTCGCTACACCTCACCTCTCACAGTCGTTTATAGCGCCTGTCCTTTTGATAAGGGCGAATTCCAAGCGTCAGCTTTCGCGTCAGCCGAGCAAAGTCGGGACAAGTCGGGACATACTACAGGATGGCCTGCGTGGAGCGACGACGGAAAGAAAACGTTAATTCAACAGCACGTGGCTCACATACTCATACGCATAGATTTGCGCCCGTTGCGGTGGCCGGGAATCGAACGCGGCTCAACTGCTCGGAAGGCAACTATGCTCACCATTACACTACCACCGCACAGCCGCTGCTCGCAACGCCGCGCTGTGTCGGCTTCCCGCCCGCCGGCAGTGGCCCACGGTGATAGTAGCTGTAGGCGCTTTACGAGGTAGGAGGGTGCATTCGGGCAGCGCCTCCACGCACGCTGCGTCTTTGGGCAAGGCTCGTCGCCGCGGCCGCAACGTTACTCACACAATAGTGACGAGCGGTCGCTTTGAGGCAGTGTAGTGGGGGACTCCGCGTGTGTAGCACTTTTTTCGGTTGTATCCGACGTCGCTGGGTGGCAATCCCACTTTCCCTGCAGACAGCTGCTCGGGAATATGCTCGGGAAGCACGGACGTCATCGGACGTCCGCCCCCAACAAATGCAACTAACAAAATGAGAACAACAACTAAAAAAGTGGTAGGTTGTTCGACTACCACGCGGGCGGCCCGGCTTCGATTCCCGGCCGATGCATCGTTTTGCTGTTCTCGCTATAGTGCTGCCGCGCCGATTGCTCGCTTGAGGTGCGCCAGCCTCAGGAATGTATAGCAGGATTCGCTGTGAGAAGAACCAAACATGCAGCACGCAAGAGACCCTACTTGGACGGCCGCGTGCTGTTACTGAACTCCAGCGTCGGCCTGGCCCTACAGGCCGCTGTGTTCAGGTGCCGCAAGGGCGATGTACTATAACCTCAGGCAGTGCTGCTTTCCGTCGTTAAAAAAGCTGCGGCAGCAGTTTACTCTAGCAAGTCGGGAAAGCACGCGTAGCGACACAACAGATTCCTGAGAAAGCGCAAACTGTCTATCTCTAATATGTGAGACTTACCAAGATTCCTGGGATGATGGTTGCAACGAGCCTCGGTAGCGCAGTAGGTAGCGCGTAAGTCTCATAATCTTAAGGTCGTGAGTTCGATCCTCACCCGGGGCATTTAATTTGCTGTACATCACGGCTGAATTAACGGCGTTGCTATTGCTAGTGAACGAACTTAATTGTCGTTTGTTATCCACAAGGAGTCCACGCCTCAGCGTCACAATGTTTACTTCCCATTATGGCAAGGTACAACTTTGATCATTCTCCTCCCCTGTTATGAGTGAAATATGATGCAAACAGCAATGAATAGACAGTTTCTAGCTGTGCGCCATGCCAGTCTGCACGCGCAAAAATGCTCGCAAACAGAGAACAACACTGAGTCCGGATTCAGCACGAAATGCGAGAGGAGAGGGAGTAAATCTCACGTTTCTCGAGCAAATCCGGTGTGGTCTAGTGGCTAGGATACCTGGCTTTCACCCAGGAGGCCCGGGTTCGATTCCCGGTACCGGAAGGGAAGTTTTTGCGCACACGACCCTCCATGTTTTGGCCTTCCAACCTTCGTTTGTCGCCCTCCTTCCGGAGCTTCAACCGAACGTAATTGGGGGAAGCAGGCACAGGATGCAATTACTGTCAGCACCGGGATAAAGGGAGAAGAGGCACTGGTCCGCTGTTGGGGTGCTACCAGCGTCAGTGGGAAGTCGGTGAAGTCGCCAGTTGCGCCAGAAGCCAGCAATTACCGTAGTACGCCTACACACGCGTTCCAGTTATTCACATTGCTTGCAGTCGCTCCATGCACAACAAGCGTGAGCCCGGATAGCTCAGTCGGTAGAGCATTAGGCTTTTAACCTAAGGGTCCAGGGTTCGAATCCCTGTTCGTGCGAAGATTTTAACGCTTCCGTAATGGCTCGTCTCGTAGCGCTGGTAGCCCTGCCGTAATCAGTGCACCGAGTTCGTTTCCTGTCAACATTCTGCGCAGACCGGTTGCATTTTTCACGATTCGAGGGAAGCTTTAGCTACGAGCAGTCGTGGCCGAGTGGTTAAGGCGTCTGACTAGAAATCAGATTCCCTCTGGGAGCGTAGGTTCGAGTCCTACCGACTGCGTCGGTTTTTTTATTTTTTGTTTCAGAAGAGAGAGCAGAAAATTTCGCAGTTTGCCTGTCGTTCTGGTACCTCGCTACACCTCACCTCTCACAGTCGTTTATAGCGCCTGTCCTTTTGATAAGGGCGAATTCCAAGCGTCAGCTTTCGCGTCAGCCGAGCAAAGTCGGGACAAGTCGGGACATACTACAGGATGGCCTGCGTGGAGCGACGACGGAAAGAAAACGTTAATTCAACAGCACGTGGCTCACATACTCATACGCATAGATTTGCGCCCGTTGCGGTGGCCGGGAATCGAACGCGGCTCAACTGCTCGGAAGGCAACTATGCTCACCATTACACTACCACCGCACAGCCGCTGCTCGCAACGCCGCGCTGTGTCGGCTTCCCGCCCGCCGGCAGTGGCCCACGGTGATAGTAGCTGTAGGCGCTTTACGAGGTAGGAGGGTGCATTCGGGCAGCGCCTCCACGCACGCTGCGTCTTTGGGCAAGGCTCGTCGCCGCGGCCGCAACGTTACTCACACAATAGTGACGAGCGGTCGCTTTGAGGCAGTGTAGTGGGGGACTCCGCGTGTGTAGCACTTTTTTCGGTTGTATCCGACGTCGCTGGGTGGCAATCCCACTTTCCCTGCAGACAGCTGCTCGGGAATATGCTCGGGAAGCACGGACGTCATCGGACGTCCGCCCCCAACAAATGCAACTAACAAAATGAGAACAACAACTAAAAAAGTGGTAGGTTGTTCGACTACCACGCGGGCGGCCCGGCTTCGATTCCCGGCCGATGCATCGTTTTGCTGTTCTCGCTATAGTGCTGCCGCGCCGATTGCTCGCTTGAGGTGCGCCAGCCTCAGGAATGTATAGCAGGATTCGCTGTGAGAAGAACCAAACATGCAGCACGCAAGAGACCCTACTTGGACGGCCGCGTGCTGTTACTGAACTCCAGCGTCGGCCTGGCCCTACAGGCCGCTGTGTTCAGGTGCCGCAAGGGCGATGTACTATAACCTCAGGCAGTGCTGCTTTCCGTCGTTAAAAAAGCTGCGGCAGCAGTTTACTCTAGCAAGTCGGGAAAGCACGCGTAGCGACACAACAGATTCCTGAGAAAGCGCAAACTGTCTATCTCTAATATGTGAGACTTACCAAGATTCCTGGGATGATGGTTGCAACGAGCCTCGGTAGCGCAGTAGGTAGCGCGTAAGTCTCATAATCTTAAGGTCGTGAGTTCGATCCTCACCCGGGGCATTTAATTTGCTGTACATCACGGCTGAATTAACGGCGTTGCTATTGCTAGTGAACGAACTTAATTGTCGTTTGTTATCCACAAGGAGTCCACGCCTCAGCGTCACAATGTTTACTTCCCATTATGGCAAGGTACAACTTTGATCATTCTCCTCCCCTGTTATGAGTGAAATATGATGCAAACAGCAATGAATAGACAGTTTCGAGCTGTGCGCCATGCCAGTCTGCACGCGCAAAAATGCTCGCAAACAGAGAACAACACTGAGTCCGGATTCAGCACGAAATGCGAGAGGAGAGGGAGTAAATCTCACGTTTCTCGAGCAAATCCGGTGTGGTCTAGTGGCTAGGATACCTGGCTTTCACCCAGGAGGCCCGGGTTCGATTCCCGGTACCGGAAGGGAAGTTTTTGCGCACACGACCCTCCATGTTTTGGCCTTCCAACCTTCGTTTGTCGCCCTCCTTCCGGAGCTTCAACCGAACGTAATTGGGGGAAGCAGGCACAGGATGCAATTACTGTCAGCACCGGGATAAAGGGAGAAGAGGCACTGGTCCGCTGTTGGGGTGCTACCAGCGTCAGTGGGAAGTCGGTGAAGTCGCCAGTTGCGCCAGAAGCCAGCAATTACCGTAGTACGCCTACACACGCGTTCCAGTTATTCACATTGCTTGCAGTCGCTCCATGCACAACAAGCGTGAGCCCGGATAGCTCAGTCGGTAGAGCATTAGGCTTTTAACCTAAGGGTCCAGGGTTCGAATCCCTGTTCGTGCGAAGATTTTAACGCTTCCGTAATGGCTCGTCTCGTAGCGCTGGTAGCCCTGCCGTAATCAGTGCACCGAGTTCGTTTCCTGTCAACATTCTGCGCAGACCGGTTGCATTTTTCACGATTCGAGGGAAGCTTTAGCTACGAGCAGTCGTGGCCGAGTGGTTAAGGCGTCTGACTAGAAATCAGATTCCCTCTGGGAGCGTAGGTTCGAGTCCTACCGACTGCGTCGGTTTTTTTATTTTTTGTTTCAGAAGAGAGAGCAGAAAATTTCGCAGTTTGCCTGTCGTTCTGGTACCTCGCTACACCTCACCTCTCACAGTCGTTTATAGCGCCTGTCCTTTTGATAAGGGCGAATTCCAAGCGTCAGCTTTCGCGTCAGCCGAGCAAAGTCGGGACAAGTCGGGACATACTACAGGATGGCCTGCGTGGAGCGACGACGGAAAGAAAACGTTAATTCAACAGCACGTGGCTCACATACTCATACGCATAGATTTGCGCCCGTTGCGGTGGCCGGGAATCGAACGCGGCTCAACTGCTCGGAAGGCAACTATGCTCACCATTACACTACCACCGCACAGCCGCTGCTCGCAACGCCGCGCTGTGTCGGCTTCCCGCCCGCCGGCAGTGGCCCACGGTGATAGTAGCTGTAGGCGCTTTACGAGGTAGGAGGGTGCATTCGGGCAGCGCCTCCACGCACGCTGCGTCTTTGGGCAAGGCTCGTCGCCGCGGCCGCAACGTTACTCACACAATAGTGACGAGCGGTCGCTTTGAGGCAGTGTAGTGGGGGACTCCGCGTGTGTAGCACTTTTTTCGGTTGTATCCGACGTCGCTGGGTGGCAATCCCACTTTCCCTGCAGACAGCTGCTCGGGAATATGCTCGGGAAGCACGGACGTCATCGGACGTCCGCCCCCAACAAATGCAACTAACAAAATGAGAACAACAACTAAAAAAGTGGTAGGTTGTTCGACTACCACGCGGGCGGCCCGGCTTCGATTCCCGGCCGATGCATCGTTTTGCTGTTCTCGCTATAGTGCTGCCGCGCCGATTGCTCGCTTGAGGTGCGCCAGCCTCAGGAATGTATAGCAGGATTCGCTGTGAGAAGAACCAAACATGCAGCACGCAAGAGACCCTACTTGGACGGCCGCGTGCTGTTACTGAACTCCAGCGTCGGCCTGGCCCTACAGGCCGCTGTGTTCAGGTGCCGCAAGGGCGATGTACTATAACCTCAGGCAGTGCTGCTTTCCGTCGTTAAAAAAGCTGCGGCAGCAGTTTACTCTAGCAAGTCGGGAAAGCACGCGTAGCGACACAACAGATTCCTGAGAAAGCGCAAACTGTCTATCTCTAATATGTGAGACTTACCAAGATTCCTGGGATGATGGTTGCAACGAGCCTCGGTAGCGCAGTAGGTAGCGCGTAAGTCTCATAATCTTAAGGTCGTGAGTTCGATCCTCACCCGGGGCATTTAATTTGCTGTACATCACGGCTGAATTAACGGCGTTGCTATTGCTAGTGAACGAACTTAATTGTCGTTTGTTATCCACAAGGAGTCCACGCCTCAGCGTCACAATGTTTACTTCCCATTATGGCAAGGTACAACTTTGATCATTCTCCTCCCCTGTTATGAGTGAAATATGATGCAAACAGCAATGAATAGACAGTTTCGAGCTGTGCGCCATGCCAGTCTGCACGCGCAAAAATGCTCGCAAACAGAGAACAACACTGAGTCCGGATTCAGCACGAAATGCGAGAGGAGAGGGAGTAAATCTCACGTTTCTCGAGCAAATCCGGTGTGGTCTAGTGGCTAGGATACCTGGCTTTCACCCAGGAGGCCCGGGTTCGATTCCCGGTACCGGAAGGGAAGTTTTTGCGCACACGACCCTCCATCTTTTGGCCTTCCAACCTTCGTTTGTCGCCCTCCTTCCGGAGCTTCAACCGAACGTAATCGGGGGAAGCAGGCACAGGATGCAATTACTGTCAGCACCGGGATAAAGGGAGAAGAGGCACTGGTCCGCTGTTGGGGTGCTACCAGCGTCAGTGGGAAGTCGGTGAAGTCGCCAGTTGCGCCAGAAGCCAGCAATTACCGTAGTACGCCTACACACGCGTTCCAGTTATTCACATTGCTTGCAGTCGCTCCATGCACAACAAGCGTGAACCCGGATAGCTCAGTCGGTAGAGCATTAGGCTTTTAACCTAAGGGTCCAGGGTTCGAATCCCTGTTCGTGCGAAGATTTTAACGCTTCCGTAATGGCTCGTCTCGTAGCGCTGGTAGCCCTGCCGTAATCAGTGCACCGAGTTCGTTTCCTGTCAACATTCTGCGCAGACCGGTTGCATTTTTCACGATTCGAGGGAAGCTTTAGCTACGAGCAGTCGTGGCCGAGTGGTTAAGGCGTCTGACTAGAAATCAGATTCCCTCTGGGAGCGTAGGTTCGAGTCCTACCGACTGCGTCGGTTTTTTTATTTTTTGTTTCAGAAGAGAGAGCAGAAAATTTCGCAGTTTGCCTGTCGTTCTGGTACCTCGCTACACCTCACCTCTCACAGTCGTTTATAGCGCCTGTCCTTTTGATAAGGGCGAATTCCAAGCGTCAGCTTTCGCGTCAGCCGAGCAAAGTCGGGACAAGTCGGGACATACTACAGGATGGCCTGCGTGGAGCGACGACGGAAAGAAAACGTTAATTCAACAGCACGTGGCTCACATACTCATACGCATAGATTTGCGCCCGTTGCGGTGGCCAGGAATCGAACGCGGCTCAACTGCTCGGAAGGCAACTATGCTCACCATTACACCACCACCGCACAGCCGCTGCTCGCAACGCCGCGCTGTGTCGGCTTCCCGCCCGCCGGCAGTGGCCCACGGTGATAGTAGCTGTAGGCGCTTTACGAGGTAGGAGGGTGCATTCGGGCAGCGCCTCCACGCACGCTGCGTCTTTGGGCAAGGCTCGTCGCCGCGGCCGCAACGTTACTCACACAATAGTGACGAGCGGTCGCTTTGAGGCAGTGTAGTGGGGGACTCCGCGTGTGTAGCACTTTTTTCGGTTGTATCCGACGTCGCTGGGTGGCAATCCCACTTTCCCTGCAGACAGCTGCTCGGGAATATGCTCGGGAAGCACGGACGTCATCGGACGTCCGCCCCCAACAAATGCAACTAACAAAATGAGAACAACAACTAAAAAAGTGGTAGGTTGTTCGACTACCACGCGGGCGGCCCGGCTTCGATTCCCGGCCGATGCATCGTTTTGCTGTTCTCGCTATAGTGCTGCCGCGCCGATTGCTCGCTTGAGGTGCGCCAGCCTCAGGAATGTATAGCAGGATTCGCTGTGAGAAGAACCAAACATGCAGCACGCAAGAGACCCTACTTGGACGGCCGCGTGCTGTTACTGAACTCCAGCGTCGGCCTGGCCCTACAGGCCGCTGTGTTCAGGTGCCGCAAGGGCGATGTACTATAACCTCAGGCAGTGCTGCTTTCCGTCGTTAAAAAAGCTGCGGCAGCAGTTTACTCTAGCAAGTCGGGAAAGCACGCGTAGCGACACAACAGATTCCTGAGAAAGCGCAAACTGTCTATCTCTAATATGTGAGACTTACCAAGATTCCTGGGATGATGGTTGCAACGAGCCTCGGTAGCGCAGTAGGTAGCGCGTAAGTCTCATAATCTTAAGGTCGTGAGTTCGATCCTCACCCGGGGCATTTAATTTGCTGTACATCACGGCTGAATTAACGGCGTTGCTATTGCTAGTGAACGAACTTAATTGTCGTTTGTTATCCACAAGGAGTCCACGCCTCAGCGTCACAATGTTTACTTCCCATTATGGCAAGGTACAACTTTGATCATTCTCCTCCCCTGTTATGAGTGAAATATGATGCAAACAGCAATGAATAGACAGTTTCGAGCTGTGCGCCATGCCAGTCTGCACGCGCAAAAATGCTCGCAAACAGAGAACAACACTGAGTCCGGATTCAGCACGAAATGCGAGAGGAGAGGGAGTAAATCTCACGTTTCTCGAGCAAATCCGGTGTGGTCTAGTGGCTAGGATACCTGGCTTTCACCCAGGAGGCCCGGGTTCGATTCCCGGTACCGGAAGGGAAGTTTTTGCGCACACGACCCTCCATCTTTTGGCCTTCCAACCTTCGTTTGTCGCCCTCCTTCCGGAGCTTCAACCGAACGTAATCGGGGGAAGCAGGCACAGGATGCAATTACTGTCAGCACCGGGATAAAGGGAGAAGAGGCACTGGTCCGCTGTTGGGGTGCTACCAGCGTCAGTGGGAAGTCGGTGAAGTCGCCAGTTGCGCCAGAAGCCAGCAATTACCGTAGTACGCCTACACACGCGTTCCAGTTATTCACATTGCTTGCAGTCGCTCCATGCACAACAAGCGTGAACCCGGATAGCTCAGTCGGTAGAGCATTAGGCTTTTAACCTAAGGGTCCAGGGTTCGAATCCCTGTTCGTGCGAAGATTTTAACGCTTCCGTAATGGCTCGTCTCGTAGCGCTGGTAGCCCTGCCGTAATCAGTGCACCGAGTTCGTTTCCTGTCAACATTCTGCGCAGACCGGTTGCATTTTTCACGATTCGAGGGAAGCTTTAGCTACGAGCAGTCGTGGCCGAGTGGTTAAGGCGTCTGACTAGAAATCAGATTCCCTCTGGGAGCGTAGGTTCGAGTCCTACCGACTGCGTCGGTTTTTTTATTTTTTGTTTCAGAAGAGAGAGCAGAAAATTTCGCAGTTTGCCTGTCGTTCTGGTACCTCGCTACACCTCACCTCTCACAGTCGTTTATAGCGCCTGTCCTTTTGATAAGGGCGAATTCCAAGCGTCAGCTTTCGCGTCAGCCGAGCAAAGTCGGGACAAGTCGGGACATACTACAGGATGGCCTGCGTGGAGCGACGACGGAAAGAAAACGTTAATTCAACAGCACGTGGCTCACATACTCATACGCATAGATTTGCGCCCGTTGCGGTGGCCAGGAATCGAACGCGGCTCAACTGCTCGGAAGGCAACTATGCTCACCATTACACCACCACCGCACAGCCGCTGCTCGCAACGCCGCGCTGTGTCGGCTTCCCGCCCGCCGGCAGTGGCCCACGGTGATAGTAGCTGTAGGCGCTTTACGAGGTAGGAGGGTGCATTCGGGCAGCGCCTCCACGCACGCTGCGTCTTTGGGCAAGGCTCGTCGCCGCGGCCGCAACGTTACTCACACAATAGTGACGAGCGGTCGCTTTGAGGCAGTGTAGTGGGGGACTCCGCGTGTGTAGCACTTTTCTCGGTTGTATCCGACGTCGCTGGGTGGCAATCCCACTTTCCCTGCAGACAGCTGCTCGGGAATATGCTCGGGAAGCACGGACGTCATCGGACGTCCGCCCCCAACAAATGCAACTAACAAAATGAGAACAACAACTAAAAAAGTGGTAGGTTGTTCCACTACCACGCGGGCGGCCCGGCTTCGATTCCCGGCCGATGCATCGTTTTGCTGTTCTCGCTATAGTGCTGCCGCGCCGATTGCTCGCTTGAGGTGCGCCAGCCTCAGGAATGTATAGCAGGATTCGCTGTGAGAAGAACCAAACATGCAGCACGCAAGAGACCCTACTTGGACGGCCGCGTGCTGTTACTGAACTCCAGCGTCGGCCTGGCCCTACAGGCCGCTGTGTTCAGGTGCCGCAAGGGCGATGTACTATAACCTCAGGCAGTGCTGCTTTCCGTCGTTAAAAAAGCTGCGGCAGCAGTTTACTCTAGCAAGTCGGGAAAGCACGCGTAGCGACACAACAGATTCCTGAGAAAGCGCAAACTGTCTATCTCTAATATGTGAGACTTACCAAGATTCCTGGGATGATGGTTGCAACGAGCCTCGGTAGCGCAGTAGGTAGCGCGTAAGTCTCATAATCTTAAGGTCGTGAGTTCGATCCTCACCCGGGGCATTTAATTTGCTGTACATCACGGCTGAATTAACGGCGTTGCTATTGCTAGTGAACGAACTTAATTGTCGTTTGTTATCCACAAGGAGTCCACGCCTCAGCGTCACAATGTTTACTTCCCATTATGGCAAGGTACAACTTTGATCATTCTCCTCCCCTGTTATGAGTGAAATATGATGCAAACAGCAATGAATAGACAGTTTCGAGCTGTGCGCCATGCCAGTCTGCACGCGCAAAAATGCTCGCAAACAGAGAACAACACTGAGTCCGGATTCAGCACGAAATGCGAGAGGAGAGGGAGTAAATCTCACGTTTCTCGAGCAAATCCGGTGTGGTCTAGTGGCTAGGATACCTGGCTTTCACCCAGGAGGCCCGGGTTCGATTCCCGGTACCGGAAGGGAAGTTTTTGCGCACACGACCCTCCATCTTTTGGCCTTCCAACCTTCGTTTGTCGCCCTCCTTCCGGAGCTTCAACCGAACGTAATTGGGGGAAGCAGGCACAGGATGCAATTACTGTCAGCACCGGGATAAAGGGAGAAGAGGCACTGGTCCGCTGTTGGGGTGCTACCAGCGTCAGTGGGAAGTCGGTGAAGTCGCCAGTTGCGCCAGAAGCCAGCAATTACCGTAGTACGCCTACACACGCGTTCCAGTTATTCACATTGCTTGCAGTCGCTCCATGCACAACAAGCGTGAGCCCGGATAGCTCAGTCGGTAGAGCATTAGGCTTTTAACCTAAGGGTCCAGGGTTCGAATCCCTGTTCGTGCGAAGATTTTAACGCTTCCGTAATGGCTCGTCTCGTAGCGCTGGTAGCCCTGCCGTAATCAGTGCACCGAGTTCGTTTCCTGTCAACATTCTGCGCAGACCGGTTGCATTTTTCACGATTCGAGGGAAGCTTTAGCTACGAGCAGTCGTGGCCGAGTGGTTAAGGCGTCTGACTAGAAATCAGATTCCCTCTGGGAGCGTAGGTTCGAGTCCTACCGACTGCGTCGGTTTTTTTATTTTTTGTTTCAGAAGAGAGAGCAGAAAATTTCGCAGTTTGCCTGTCGTTCTGGTACCTCGCTACACCTCACCTCTCACAGTCGTTTATAGCGCCTGTCCTTTTGATAAGGGCGAATTCCAAGCGTCAGCTTTCGCGTCAGCCGAGCAAAGTCGGGACAAGTCGGGACATACTACAGGATGGCCTGCGTGGAGCGACGACGGAAAGAAAACGTTAATTCAACAGCACGTGGCTCACATACTCATACGCATAGATTTGCGCCCGTTGCGGTGGCCGGGAATCGAACGCGGCTCAACTGCTCGGAAGGCAACTATGCTCACCATTACACTACCACCGCACAGCCGCTGCTCGCAACGCCGCGCTGTGTCGGCTTCCCGCCCGCCGGCAGTGGCCCACGGTGATAGTAGCTGTAGGCGCTTTACGAGGTAGGAGGGTGCATTCGGGCAGCGCCTCCACGCACGCTGCGTCTTTGGGCAAGGCTCGTCGCCGCGGCCGCAACGTTACTCACACAATAGTGACGAGCGGTCGCTTTGAGGCAGTGTAGTGGGGGACTCCGCGTGTGTAGCACTTTTTTCGGTTGTATCCGACGTCGCTGGGTGGCAATCCCACTTTCCCTGCAGACAGCTGCTCGGGAATATGCTCGGGAAGCACGGACGTCATCGGACGTCCGCCCCCAACAAATGCAACTAACAAAATGAGAACAACAACTAAAAAAGTGGTAGGTTGTTCCACTACCACGCGGGCGGCCCGGCTTCGATTCCCGGCCGATGCATCGTTTTGCTGTTCTCGCTATAGTGCTGCCGCGCCGATTGCTCGCTTGAGGTGCGCCAGCCTCAGGAATGTATAGCAGGATTCGCTGTGAGAAGAACCAAACATGCAGCACGCAAGAGACCCTACTTGGACGGCCGCGTGCTGTTACTGAACTCCAGCGTCGGCCTGGCCCTACAGGCCGCTGTGTTCAGGTGCCGCAAGGGCGATGTACTATAACCTCAGGCAGTGCTGCTTTCCGTCGTTAAAAAAGCTGCGGCAGCAGTTTACTCTAGCAAGTCGGGAAAGCACGCGTAGCGACACAACAGATTCCTGAGAAAGCGCAAACTGTCTATCTCTAATATGTGAGACTTACCAAGATTCCTGGGATGATGGTTGCAACGAGCCTCGGTAGCGCAGTAGGTAGCGCGTAAGTCTCATAATCTTAAGGTCGTGAGTTCGATCCTCACCCGGGGCATTTAATTTGCTGTACATCACGGCTGAATTAACGGCGTTGCTATTGCTAGTGAACGAACTTAATTGTCGTTTGTTATTCACAAGGAGTCCACGCCTCAGCGTCACAATGTTTACTTCCCATTATGGCAAGGTACAACTTTGATCATTCTCCTCCCCTGTTATGAGTGAAATATGATGCAAACAGCAATGAATAGACAGTTTCGAGCTGTGCGCCATGCCAGTCTGCACGCGCAAAAATGCTCGCAAACAGAGAACAACACTGAGTCCGGATTCAGCACGAAATGCGAGAGGAGAGGGAGTAAATCTCACGTTTCTCGAGCAAATCCGGTGTGGTCTAGTGGCTAGGATACCTGGCTTTCACCCAGGAGGCCCGGGTTCGATTCCCGGTACCGGAAGGGAAGTTTTTGCGCACACGACCCTCCATCTTTTGGCCTTCCAACCTTCGTTTGTCGCCCTCCTTCCGGAGCTTCAACCGAACGTAATCGGGGGAAGCAGGCACAGGATGCAATTACTGTCAGCACCGGGATAAAGGGAGAAGAGGCACTGGTCCGCTGTTGGGGTGCTACCAGCGTCAGTGGGAAGTCGGTGAAGTCGCCAGTTGCGCCAGAAGCCAGCAATTACCGTAGTACGCCTACACACGCGTTCCAGTTATTCACATTGCTTGCAGTCGCTCCATGCACAACAAGCGTGAACCCGGATAGCTCAGTCGGTAGAGCATTAGGCTTTTAACCTAAGGGTCCAGGGTTCGAATCCCTGTTCGTGCGAAGATTTTAACGCTTCCGTAATGGCTCGTCTCGTAGCGCTGGTAGCCCTGCCGTAATCAGTGCACCGAGTTCGTTTCCTGTCAACATTCTGCGCAGACCGGTTGCATTTTTCACGATTCGAGGGAAGCTTTAGCTACGAGCAGTCGTGGCCGAGTGGTTAAGGCGTCTGACTAGAAATCAGATTCCCTCTGGGAGCGTAGGTTCGAGTCCTACCGACTGCGTCGGTTTTTTTATTTTTTGTTTCAGAAGAGAGAGCAGAAAATTTCGCAGTTTGCCTGTCGTTCTGGTACCTCGCTACACCTCACCTCTCACAGTCGTTTATAGCGCCTGTCCTTTTGATAAGGGCGAATTCCAAGCGTCAGCTTTCGCGTCAGCCGAGCAAAGTCGGGACAAGTCGGGACATACTACAGGATGGCCTGCGTGGAGCGACGACGGAAAGAAAACGTTAATTCAACAGCACGTGGCTCACATACTCATACGCATAGATTTGCGCCCGTTGCGGTGGCCGGGAATCGAACGCGGCTCAACTGCTCGGAAGGCAACTATGCTCACCATTACACTACCACCGCACAGCCGCTGCTCGCAACGCCGCGCTGTGTCGGCTTCCCGCCCGCCGGCAGTGGCCCACGGTGATAGTAGCTGTAGGCGCTTTACGAGGTAGGAGGGTGCATTCGGGCAGCGCCTCCACGCACGCTGCGTCTTTGGGCAAGGCTCGTCGCCGCGGCCGCAACGTTACTCACACAATAGTGACGAGCGGTCGCTTTGAGGCAGTGTAGTGGGGGACTCCGCGTGTGTAGCACTTTTTTCGGTTGTATCCGACGTCGCTGGGTGGCAATCCCACTTTCCCTGCAGACAGCTGCTCGGGAATATGCTCGGGAAGCACGGACGTCATCGGACGTCCGCCCCCAACAAATGCAACTAACAAAATGAGAACAACAACTAAAAAAGTGGTAGGTTGTTCCACTACCACGCGGGCGGCCCGGCTTCGATTCCCGGCCGATGCATCGTTTTGCTGTTCTCGCTATAGTGCTGCCGCGCCGATTGCTCGCTTGAGGTGCGCCAGCCTCAGGAATGTATAGCAGGATTCGCTGTGAGAAGAACCAAACATGCAGCACGCAAGAGACCCTACTTGGACGGCCGCGTGCTGTTACTGAACTCCAGCGTCGGCCTGGCCCTACAGGCCGCTGTGTTCAGGTGCCGCAAGGGCGATGTACTATAACCTCAGGCAGTGCTGCTTTCCGTCGTTAAAAAAGCTGCGGCAGCAGTTTACTCTAGCAAGTCGGGAAAGCACGCGTAGCGACACAACAGATTCCTGAGAAAGCGCAAACTGTCTATCTCTAATATGTGAGACTTACCAAGATTCCTGGGATGATGGTTGCAACGAGCCTCGGTAGCGCAGTAGGTAGCGCGTAAGTCTCATAATCTTAAGGTCGTGAGTTCGATCCTCACCCGGGGCATTTAATTTGCTGTACATCACGGCTGAATTAACGGCGTTGCTATTGCTAGTGAACGAACTTAATTGTCGTTTGTTATTCACAAGGAGTCCACGCCTCAGCGTCACAATGTTTACTTCCCATTATGGCAAGGTACAACTTTGATCATTCTCCTCCCCTGTTATGAGTGAAATATGATGCAAACAGCAATGAATAGACAGTTTCGAGCTGTGCGCCATGCCAGTCTGCACGCGCAAAAATGCTCGCAAACAGAGAACAACACTGAGTCCGGATTCAGCACGAAATGCGAGAGGAGAGGGAGTAAATCTCACGTTTCTCGAGCAAATCCGGTGTGGTCTAGTGGCTAGGATACCTGGCTTTCACCCAGGAGGCCCGGGTTCGATTCCCGGTACCGGAAGGGAAGTTTTTGCGCACACGACCCTCCATCTTTTGGCCTTCCAACCTTCGTTTGTCGCCCTCCTTCCGGAGCTTCAACCGAACGTAATCGGGGGAAGCAGGCACAGGATGCAATTACTGTCAGCACCGGGATAAAGGGAGAAGAGGCACTGGTCCGCTGTTGGGGTGCTACCAGCGTCAGTGGGAAGTCGGTGAAGTCGCCAGTTGCGCCAGAAGCCAGCAATTACCGTAGTACGCCTACACACGCGTTCCAGTTATTCACATTGCTTGCAGTCGCTCCATGCACAACAAGCGTGAACCCGGATAGCTCAGTCGGTAGAGCATTAGGCTTTTAACCTAAGGGTCCAGGGTTCGAATCCCTGTTCGTGCGAAGATTTTAACGCTTCCGTAATGGCTCGTCTCGTAGCGCTGGTAGCCCTGCCGTAATCAGTGCACCGAGTTCGTTTCCTGTCAACATTCTGCGCAGACCGGTTGCATTTTTCACGATTCGAGGGAAGCTTTAGCTACGAGCAGTCGTGGCCGAGTGGTTAAGGCGTCTGACTAGAAATCAGATTCCCTCTGGGAGCGTAGGTTCGAGTCCTACCGACTGCGTCGGTTTTTTTATTTTTTGTTTCAGAAGAGAGAGCAGAAAATTTCGCAGTTTGCCTGTCGTTCTGGTACCTCGCTACACCTCACCTCTCACAGTCGTTTATAGCGCCTGTCCTTTTGATAAGGGCGAATTCCAAGCGTCAGCTTTCGCGTCAGCCGAGCAAAGTCGGGACAAGTCGGGACATACTACAGGATGGCCTGCGTGGAGCGACGACGGAAAGAAAACGTTAATTCAACAGCACGTGGCTCACATACTCATACGCATAGATTTGCGCCCGTTGCGGTGGCCGGGAATCGAACGCGGCTCAACTGCTCGGAAGGCAACTATGCTCACCATTACACTACCACCGCACAGCCGCTGCTCGCAACGCCGCGCTGTGTCGGCTTCCCGCCCGCCGGCAGTGGCCCACGGTGATAGTAGCTGTAGGCGCTTTACGAGGTAGGAGGTGCATTCGGGCAGCGCCTCCACGCACGCTGCGTCTTTGGGCAAGGCTCGTCGCCGCGGCCGCAACGTTACTCACACAATAGTGACGAGCGGTCGCTTTGAGGCAGTGTAGTGGGGGACTCCGCGTGTGTAGCACTTTTTTCGGTTGTATCCGACGTCGCTGGGTGGCAATCCCACTTTCCCTGCAGACAGCTGCTCGGGAATATGCTCGGGAAGCACGGACGTCATCGGACGTCCGCCCCCAACAAATGCAACTAACAAAATGAGAACAACAACTAAAAAAGTGGTAGGTTGTTCCACTACCACGCGGGCGGCCCGGCTTCGATTCCCGGCCGATGCATCGTTTTGCTGTTCTCGCTATAGTGCTGCCGCGCCGATTGCTCGCTTGAGGTGCGCCAGCCTCAGGAATGTATAGCAGGATTCGCTGTGAGAAGAACCAAACATGCAGCACGCAAGAGACCCTACTTGGACGGCCGCGTGCTGTTACTGAACTCCAGCGTCGGCCTGGCCCTACAGGCCGCTGTGTTCAGGTGCCGCAAGGGCGATGTACTATAACCTCAGGCAGTGCTGCTTTCCGTCGTTAAAAAAGCTGCGGCAGCAGTTTACTCTAGCAAGTCGGGAAAGCACGCGTAGCGACACAACAGATTCCTGAGAAAGCGCAAACTGTCTATCTCTAATATGTGAGACTTACCAAGATTCCTGGGATGATGGTTGCAACGAGCCTCGGTAGCGCAGTAGGTAGCGCGTAAGTCTCATAATCTTAAGGTCGTGAGTTCGATCCTCACCCGGGGCATTTAATTTGCTGTACATCACGGCTGAATTAACGGCGTTGCTATTGCTAGTGAACGAACTTAATTGTCGTTTGTTATCCACAAGGAGTCCACGCCTCAGCGTCACAATGTTTACTTCCCATTATGGCAAGGTACAACTTTGATCATTCTCCTCCCCTGTTATGAGTGAAATATGATGCAAACAGCAATGAATAGACAGTTTCGAGCTGTGCGCCATGCCAGTCTGCACGCGCAAAAATGCTCGCAAACAGAGAACAACACTGAGTCCGGATTCAGCACGAAATGCGAGAGGAGAGGGAGTAAATCTCACGTTTCTCGAGCAAATCCGGTGTGGTCTAGTGGCTAGGATACCTGGCTTTCACCCAGGAGGCCCGGGTTCGATTCCCGGTACCGGAAGGGAAGTTTTTGCGCACACGACCCTCCATCTTTTGGCCTTCCAACCTTCGTTTGTCGCCCTCCTTCCGGAGCTTCAACCGAACGTAATTGGGGGAAGCAGGCACAGGATGCAATTACTGTCAGCACCGGGATAAAGGGAGAAGAGGCACTGGTCCGCTGTTGGGGTGCTACCAGCGTCAGTGGGAAGTCGGTGAAGTCGCCAGTTGCGCCAGAAGCCAGCAATTACCGTAGTACGCCTACACACGCGTTCCAGTTATTCACATTGCTTGCAGTCGCTCCATGCACAACAAGCGTGAGCCCGGATAGCTCAGTCGGTAGAGCATTAGGCTTTTAACCTAAGGGTCCAGGGTTCGAATCCCTGTTCGTGCGAAGATTTTAACGCTTCCGTAATGGCTCGTCTCGTAGCGCTGGTAGCCCTGCCGTAATCAGTGCACCGAGTTCGTTTCCTGTCAACATTCTGCGCAGACCGGTTGCATTTTTCACGATTCGAGGGAAGCTTTAGCTACGAGCAGTCGTGGCCGAGTGGTTAAGGCGTCTGACTAGAAATCAGATTCCCTCTGGGAGCGTAGGTTCGAGTCCTACCGACTGCGTCGGTTTTTTTATTTTTTGTTTCAGAAGAGAGAGCAGAAAATTTCGCAGTTTGCCTGTCGTTCTGGTACCTCGCTACACCTCACCTCTCACAGTCGTTTATAGCGCCTGTCCTTTTGATAAGGGCGAATTCCAAGCGTCAGCTTTCGCGTCAGCCGAGCAAAGTCGGGACAAGTCGGGACATACTACAGGATGGCCTGCGTGGAGCGACGACGGAAAGAAAACGTTAATTCAACAGCACGTGGCTCACATACTCATACGCATAGATTTGCGCCCGTTGCGGTGGCCAGGAATCGAACGCGGCTCAACTGCTCGGAAGGCAACTATGCTCACCATTACACCACCACCGCACAGCCGCTGCTCGCAACGCCGCGCTGTGTCGGCTTCCCGCCCGCCGGCAGTGGCCCACGGTGATAGTAGCTGTAGGCGCTTTACGAGGTAGGAGGGTGCATTCGGGCAGCGCCTCCACGCACGCTGCGTCTTTGGGCAAGGCTCGTCGCCGCGGCCGCAACGTTACTCACACAATAGTGACGAGCGGTCGCTTTGAGGCAGTGTAGTGGGGGACTCCGCGTGTGTAGCACTTTTTTCGGTTGTATCCGACGTCGCTGGGTGGCAATCCCACTTTCCCTGCAGACAGCTGCTCGGGAATATGCTCGGGAAGCACGGACGTCATCGGACGTCCGCCCCCAACAAATGCAACTAACAAAATGAGAACAACAACTAAAAAAGTGGTAGGTTGTTCGACTACCACGCGGGCGGCCCGGCTTCGATTCCCGGCCGATGCATCGTTTTGCTGTTCTCGCTATAGTGCTGCCGCGCCGATTGCTCGCTTGAGGTGCGCCAGCCTCAGGAATGTATAGCAGGATTCGCTGTGAGAAGAACCAAACATGCAGCACGCAAGAGACCCTACTTGGACGGCCGCGTGCTGTTACTGAACTCCAGCGTCGGCCTGGCCCTACAGGCCGCTGTGTTCAGGTGCCGCAAGGGCGATGTACTATAACCTCAGGCAGTGCTGCTTTCCGTCGTTAAAAAAGCTGCGGCAGCAGTTTACTCTAGCAAGTCGGGAAAGCACGCGTAGCGACACAACAGATTCCTGAGAAAGCGCAAACTGTCTATCTCTAATATGTGAGACTTACCAAGATTCCTGGGATGATGGTTGCAACGAGCCTCGGTAGCGCAGTAGGTAGCGCGTAAGTCTCATAATCTTAAGGTCGTGAGTTCGATCCTCACCCGGGGCATTTAATTTGCTGTACATCACGGCTGAATTAACGGCGTTGCTATTGCTAGTGAACGAACTTAATTGTCGTTTGTTATCCACAAGGAGTCCACGCCTCAGCGTCACAATGTTTACTTCCCATTATGGCAAGGTACAACTTTGATCATTCTCCTCCCCTGTTATGAGTGAAATATGATGCAAACAGCAATGAATAGACAGTTTCGAGCTGTGCGCCATGCCAGTCTGCACGCGCAAAAATGCTCGCAAACAGAGAACAACACTGAGTCCGGATTCAGCACGAAATGCGAGAGGAGAGGGAGTAAATCTCACGTTTCTCGAGCAAATCCGGTGTGGTCTAGTGGCTAGGATACCTGGCTTTCACCCAGGAGGCCCGGGTTCGATTCCCGGTACCGGAAGGGAAGTTTTTGCGCACACGACCCTCCATCTTTTGGCCTTCCAACCTTCGTTTGTCGCCCTCCTTCCGGAGCTTCAACCGAACGTAATTGGGGGAAGCAGGCACAGGATGCAATTACTGTCAGCACCGGGATAAAGGGAGAAGAGGCACTGGTCCGCTGTTGGGGTGCTACCAGCGTCAGTGGGAAGTCGGTGAAGTCGCCAGTTGCGCCAGAAGCCAGCAATTACCGTAGTACGCCTACACACGCGTTCCAGTTATTCACATTGCTTGCAGTCGCTCCATGCACAACAAGCGTGAGCCCGGATAGCTCAGTCGGTAGAGCATTAGGCTTTTAACCTAAGGGTCCAGGGTTCGAATCCCTGTTCGTGCGAAGATTTTAACGCTTCCGTAATGGCTCGTCTCGTAGCGCTGGTAGCCCTGCCGTAATCAGTGCACCGAGTTCGTTTCCTGTCAACATTCTGCGCAGACCGGTTGCATTTTTCACGATTCGAGGGAAGCTTTAGCTACGAGCAGTCGTGGCCGAGTGGTTAAGGCGTCTGACTAGAAATCAGATTCCCTCTGGGAGCGTAGGTTCGAGTCCTACCGACTGCGTCGGTTTTTTTATTTTTTGTTTCAGAAGAGAGAGCAGAAAATTTCGCAGTTTGCCTGTCGTTCTGGTACCTCGCTACACCTCACCTCTCACAGTCGTTTATAGCGCCTGTCCTTTTGATAAGGGCGAATTCCAAGCGTCAGCTTTCGCGTCAGCCGAGCAAAGTCGGGACAAGTCGGGACATACTACAGGATGGCCTGCGTGGAGCGACGACGGAAAGAAAACGTTAATTCAACAGCACGTGGCTCACATACTCATACGCATAGATTTGCGCCCGTTGCGGTGGCCAGGAATCGAACGCGGCTCAACTGCTCGGAAGGCAACTATGCTCACCATTACACCACCACCGCACAGCCGCTGCTCGCAACGCCGCGCTGTGTCGGCTTCCCGCCCGCCGGCAGTGGCCCACGGTGATAGTAGCTGTAGGCGCTTTACGAGGTAGGAGGGTGCATTCGGGCAGCGCCTCCACGCACGCTGCGTCTTTGGGCAAGGCTCGTCGCCGCGGCCGCAACGTTACTCACACAATAGTGACGAGCGGTCGCTTTGAGGCAGTGTAGTGGGGGACTCCGCGTGTGTAGCACTTTTTTCGGTTGTATCCGACGTCGCTGGGTGGCAATCCCACTTTCCCTGCAGACAGCTGCTCGGGAATATGCTCGGGAAGCACGGACGTCATCGGACGTCCGCCCCCAACAAATGCAACTAACAAAATGAGAACAACAACTAAAAAAGTGGTAGGTTGTTCGACTACCACGCGGGCGGCCCGGCTTCGATTCCCGGCCGATGCATCGTTTTGCTGTTCTCGCTATAGTGCTGCCGCGCCGATTGCTCGCTTGAGGTGCGCCAGCCTCAGGAATGTATAGCAGGATTCGCTGTGAGAAGAACCAAACATGCAGCACGCAAGAGACCCTACTTGGACGGCCGCGTGCTGTTACTGAACTCCAGCGTCGGCCTGGCCCTACAGGCCGCTGTGTTCAGGTGCCGCAAGGGCGATGTACTATAACCTCAGGCAGTGCTGCTTTCCGTCGTTAAAAAAGCTGCGGCAGCAGTTTACTCTAGCAAGTCGGGAAAGCACGCGTAGCGACACAACAGATTCCTGAGAAAGCGCAAACTGTCTATCTCTAATATGTGAGACTTACCAAGATTCCTGGGATGATGGTTGCAACGAGCCTCGGTAGCGCAGTAGGTAGCGCGTAAGTCTCATAATCTTAAGGTCGTGAGTTCGATCCTCACCCGGGGCATTTAATTTGCTGTACATCACGGCTGAATTAACGGCGTTGCTATTGCTAGTGAACGAACTTAATTGTCGTTTGTTATCCACAAGGAGTCCACGCCTCAGCGTCACAATGTTTACTTCCCATTATGGCAAGGTACAACTTTGATCATTCTCCTCCCCTGTTATGAGTGAAATATGATGCAAACAGCAATGAATAGACAGTTTCGAGCTGTGCGCCATGCCAGTCTGCACGCGCAAAAATGCTCGCAAACAGAGAACAACACTGAGTCCGGATTCAGCACGAAATGCGAGAGGAGAGGGAGTAAATCTCACGTTTCTCGAGCAAATCCGGTGTGGTCTAGTGGCTAGGATACCTGGCTTTCACCCAGGAGGCCCGGGTTCGATTCCCGGTACCGGAAGGGAAGTTTTTGCGCACACGACCCTCCATCTTTTGGCCTTCCAACCTTCGTTTGTCGCCCTCCTTCCGGAGCTTCAACCGAACGTAATTGGGGGAAGCAGGCACAGGATGCAATTACTGTCAGCACCGGGATAAAGGGAGAAGAGGCACTGGTCCGCTGTTGGGGTGCTACCAGCGTCAGTGGGAAGTCGGTGAAGTCGCCAGTTGCGCCAGAAGCCAGCAATTACCGTAGTACGCCTACACACGCGTTCCAGTTATTCACATTGCTTGCAGTCGCTCCATGCACAACAAGCGTGAGCCCGGATAGCTCAGTCGGTAGAGCATTAGGCTTTTAACCTAAGGGTCCAGGGTTCGAATCCCTGTTCGTGCGAAGATTTTAACGCTTCCGTAATGGCTCGTCTCGTAGCGCTGGTAGCCCTGCCGTAATCAGTGCACCGAGTTCGTTTCCTGTCAACATTCTGCGCAGACCGGTTGCATTTTTCACGATTCGAGGGAAGCTTTAGCTACGAGCAGTCGTGGCCGAGTGGTTAAGGCGTCTGACTAGAAATCAGATTCCCTCTGGGAGCGTAGGTTCGAGTCCTACCGACTGCGTCGGTTTTTTTATTTTTTGTTTCAGAAGAGAGAGCAGAAAATTTCGCAGTTTGCCTGTCGTTCTGGTACCTCGCTACACCTCACCTCTCACAGTCGTTTATAGCGCCTGTCCTTTTGATAAGGGCGAATTCCAAGCGTCAGCTTTCGCGTCAGCCGAGCAAAGTCGGGACAAGTCGGGACATACTACAGGATGGCCTGCGTGGAGCGACGACGGAAAGAAAACGTTAATTCAACAGCACGTGGCTCACATACTCATACGCATAGATTTGCGCCCGTTGCGGTGGCCGGGAATCGAACGCGGCTCAACTGCTCGGAAGGCAACTATGCTCACCATTACACTACCACCGCACAGCCGCTGCTCGCAACGCCGCGCTGTGTCGGCTTCCCGCCCGCCGGCAGTGGCCCACGGTGATAGTAGCTGTAGGCGCTTTACGAGGTAGGAGGGTGCATTCGGGCAGCGCCTCCACGCACGCTGCGTCTTTGGGCAAGGCTCGTCGCCGCGGCCGCAACGTTACTCACACAATAGTGACGAGCGGTCGCTTTGAGGCAGTGTAGTGGGGGACTCCGCGTGTGTAGCACTTTTTTCGGTAGTATCCGACGTCGCTGGGTGGCAATCCCACTTTCCCTGCAGACAGCTGCTCGGGAATATGCTCGGGAAGCACGGACGTCATCGGACGTCCGCCCCCAACAAATGCAACTAACAAAATGAGAACAACAACTAAAAAAGTGGTAGGTTGTTCGACTACCACGCGGGCGGCCCGGCTTCGATTCCCGGCCGATGCATCGTTTTGCTGTTCTCGCTATAGTGCTGCCGCGCCGATTGCTCGCTTGAGGTGCGCCAGCCTCAGGAATGTATAGCAGGATTCGCTGTGAGAAGAACCAAACATGCAGCACGCAAGAGACCCTACTTGGACGGCCGCGTGCTGTTACTGAACTCCAGCGTCGGCCTGGCCCTACAGGCCGCTGTGTTCAGGTGCCGCAAGGGCGATGTACTATAACCTCAGGCAGTGCTGCTTTCCGTCGTTAAAAAAGCTGCGGCAGCAGTTTACTCTAGCAAGTCGGGAAAGCACGCGTAGCGACACAACAGATTCCTGAGAAAGCGCAAACTGTCTATCTCTAATATGTGAGACTTACCAAGATTCCTGGGATGATGGTTGCAACGAGCCTCGGTAGCGCAGTAGGTAGCGCGTAAGTCTCATAATCTTAAGGTCGTGAGTTCGATCCTCACCCGGGGCATTTAATTTGCTGTACATCACGGCTGAATTAACGGCGTTGCTATTGCTAGTGAACGAACTTAATTGTCGTTTGTTATCCACAAGGAGTCCACGCCTCAGCGTCACAATGTTTACTTCCCATTATGGCAAGGTACAACTTTGATCATTCTCCTCCCCTGTTATGAGTGAAATATGATGCAAACAGCAATGAATAGACAGTTTCGAGCTGTGCGCCATGCCAGTCTGCACGCGCAAAAATGCTCGCAAACAGAGAACAACACTGAGTCCGGATTCAGCACGAAATGCGAGAGGAGAGGGAGTAAATCTCACGTTTCTCGAGCAAATCCGGTGTGGTCTAGTGGCTAGGATACCTGGCTTTCACCCAGGAGGCCCGGGTTCGATTCCCGGTACCGGAAGGGAAGTTTTTGCGCACACGACCCTCCATCTTTTGGCCTTCCAACCTTCGTTTGTCGCCCTCCTTCCGGAGCTTCAACCGAACGTAATCGGGGGAAGCAGGCACAGGATGCAATTACTGTCAGCACCGGGATAAAGGGAGAAGAGGCACTGGTCCGCTGTTGGGGTGCTACCAGCGTCAGTGGGAAGTCGGTGAAGTCGCCAGTTGCGCCAGAAGCCAGCAATTACCGTAGTACGCCTACACACGCGTTCCAGTTATTCACATTGCTTGCAGTCGCTCCATGCACAACAAGCGTGAACCCGGATAGCTCAGTCGGTAGAGCATTAGGCTTTTAACCTAAGGGTCCAGGGTTCGAATCCCTGTTCGTGCGAAGATTTTAACGCTTCCGTAATGGCTCGTCTCGTAGCGCTGGTAGCCCTGCCGTAATCAGTGCACCGAGTTCGTTTCCTGTCAACATTCTGCGCAGACCGGTTGCATTTTTCACGATTCGAGGGAAGCTTTAGCTACGAGCAGTCGTGGCCGAGTGGTTAAGGCGTCTGACTAGAAATCAGATTCCCTCTGGGAGCGTAGGTTCGAGTCCTACCGACTGCGTCGGTTTTTTTATTTTTTGTTTCAGAAGAGAGAGCAGAAAATTTCGCAGTTTGCCTGTCGTTCTGGTACCTCGCTACACCTCACCTCTCACAGTCGTTTATAGCGCCTGTCCTTTTGATAAGGGCGAATTCCAAGCGTCAGCTTTCGCGTCAGCCGAGCAAAGTCGGGACAAGTCGGGACATACTACAGGATGGCCTGCGTGGAGCGACGACGGAAAGAAAACGTTAATTCAACAGCACGTGGCTCACATACTCATACGCATAGATTTGCGCCCGTTGCGGTGGCCAGGAATCGAACGCGGCTCAACTGCTCGGAAGGCAACTATGCTCACCATTACACCACCACCGCACAGCCGCTGCTCGCAACGCCGCGCTGTGTCGGCTTCCCGCCCGCCGGCAGTGGCCCACGGTGATAGTAGCTGTAGGCGCTTTACGAGGTAGGAGGGTGCATTCGGGCAGCGCCTCCACGCACGCTGCGTCTTTGGGCAAGGCTCGTCGCCGCGGCCGCAACGTTACTCACACAATAGTGACGAGCGGTCGCTTTGAGGCAGTGTAGTGGGGGACTCCGCGTGTGTAGCACTTTTTTCGGTTGTATCCGACGTCGCTGGGTGGCAATCCCACTTTCCCTGCAGACAGCTGCTCGGGAATATGCTCGGGAAGCACGGACGTCATCGGACGTCCGCCCCCAACAAATGCAACTAACAAAATGAGAACAACAACTAAAAAAGTGGTAGGTTGTTCGACTACCACGCGGGCGGCCCGGCTTCGATTCCCGGCCGATGCATCGTTTTGCTGTTCTCGCTATAGTGCTGCCGCGCCGATTGCTCGCTTGAGGTGCGCCAGCCTCAGGAATGTATAGCAGGATTCGCTGTGAGAAGAACCAAACATGCAGCACGCAAGAGACCCTACTTGGACGGCCGCGTGCTGTTACTGAACTCCAGCGTCGGCCTGGCCCTACAGGCCGCTGTGTTCAGGTGCCGCAAGGGCGATGTACTATAACCTCAGGCAGTGCTGCTTTCCGTCGTTAAAAAAGCTGCGGCAGCAGTTTACTCTAGCAAGTCGGGAAAGCACGCGTAGCGACACAACAGATTCCTGAGAAAGCGCAAACTGTCTATCTCTAATATGTGAGACTTACCAAGATTCCTGGGATGATGGTTGCAACGAGCCTCGGTAGCGCAGTAGGTAGCGCGTAAGTCTCATAATCTTAAGGTCGTGAGTTCGATCCTCACCCGGGGCATTTAATTTGCTGTACATCACGGCTGAATTAACGGCGTTGCTATTGCTAGTGAACGAACTTAATTGTCGTTTGTTATCCACAAGGAGTCCACGCCTCAGCGTCACAATGTTTACTTCCCATTATGGCAAGGTACAACTTTGATCATTCTCCTCCCCTGTTATGAGTGAAATATGATGCAAACAGCAATGAATAGACAGTTTCGAGCTGTGCGCCATGCCAGTCTGCACGCGCAAAAATGCTCGCAAACAGAGAACAACACTGAGTCCGGATTCAGCACGAAATGCGAGAGGAGAGGGAGTAAATCTCACGTTTCTCGAGCAAATCCGGTGTGGTCTAGTGGCTAGGATACCTGGCTTTCACCCAGGAGGCCCGGGTTCGATTCCCGGTACCGGAAGGGAAGTTTTTGCGCACACGACCCTCCATCTTTTGGCCTTCCAACCTTCGTTTGTCGCCCTCCTTCCGGAGCTTCAACCGAACGTAATTGGGGGAAGCAGGCACAGGATGCAATTACTGTCAGCACCGGGATAAAGGGAGAAGAGGCACTGGTCCGCTGTTGGGGTGCTACCAGCGTCAGTGGGAAGTCGGTGAAGTCGCCAGTTGCGCCAGAAGCCAGCAATTACCGTAGTACGCCTACACACGCGTTCCAGTTATTCACATTGCTTGCAGTCGCTCCATGCACAACAAGCGTGAGCCCGGATAGCTCAGTCGGTAGAGCATTAGGCTTTTAACCTAAGGGTCCAGGGTTCGAATCCCTGTTCGTGCGAAGATTTTAACGCTTCCGTAATGGCTCGTCTCGTAGCGCTGGTAGCCCTGCCGTAATCAGTGCACCGAGTTCGTTTCCTGTCAACATTCTGCGCAGACCGGTTGCATTTTTCACGATTCGAGGGAAGCTTTAGCTACGAGCAGTCGTGGCCGAGTGGTTAAGGCGTCTGACTAGAAATCAGATTCCCTCTGGGAGCGTAGGTTCGAGTCCTACCGACTGCGTCGGTTTTTTTATTTTTTGTTTCAGAAGAGAGAGCAGAAAATTTCGCAGTTTGCCTGTCGTTCTGGTACCTCGCTACACCTCACCTCTCACAGTCGTTTATAGCGCCTGTCCTTTTGATAAGGGCGAATTCCAAGCGTCAGCTTTCGCGTCAGCCGAGCAAAGTCGGGACAAGTCGGGACATACTACAGGATGGCCTGCGTGGAGCGACGACGGAAAGAAAACGTTAATTCAACAGCACGTGGCTCACATACTCATACGCATAGATTTGCGCCCGTTGCGGTGGCCAGGAATCGAACGCGGCTCAACTGCTCGGAAGGCAACTATGCTCACCATTACACCACCACCGCACAGCCGCTGCTCGCAACGCCGCGCTGTGTCGGCTTCCCGCCCGCCGGCAGTGGCCCACGGTGATAGTAGCTGTAGGCGCTTTACGAGGTAGGAGGGTGCATTCGGGCAGCGCCTCCACGCACGCTGCGTCTTTGGGCAAGGCTCGTCGCCGCGGCCGCAACGTTACTCACACAATAGTGACGAGCGGTCGCTTTGAGGCAGTGTAGTGGGGGACTCCGCGTGTGTAGCACTTTTTTCGGTTGTATCCGACGTCGCTGGGTGGCAATCCCACTTTCCCTGCAGACAGCTGCTCGGGAATATGCTCGGGAAGCACGGACGTCATCGGACGTCCGCCCCCAACAAATGCAACTAACAAAATGAGAACAACAACTAAAAAAGTGGTAGGTTGTTCGACTACCACGCGGGCGGCCCGGCTTCGATTCCCGGCCGATGCATCGTTTTGCTGTTCTCGCTATAGTGCTGCCGCGCCGATTGCTCGCTTGAGGTGCGCCAGCCTCAGGAATGTATAGCAGGATTCGCTGTGAGAAGAACCAAACATGCAGCACGCAAGAGACCCTACTTGGACGGCCGCGTGCTGTTACTGAACTCCAGCGTCGGCCTGGCCCTACAGGCCGCTGTGTTCAGGTGCCGCAAGGGCGATGTACTATAACCTCAGGCAGTGCTGCTTTCCGTCGTTAAAAAAGCTGCGGCAGCAGTTTACTCTAGCAAGTCGGGAAAGCACGCGTAGCGACACAACAGATTCCTGAGAAAGCGCAAACTGTCTATCTCTAATATGTGAGACTTACCAAGATTCCTGGGATGATGGTTGCAACGAGCCTCGGTAGCGCAGTAGGTAGCGCGTAAGTCTCATAATCTTAAGGTCGTGAGTTCGATCCTCACCCGGGGCATTTAATTTGCTGTACATCACGGCTGAATTAACGGCGTTGCTATTGCTAGTGAACGAACTTAATTGTCGTTTGTTATCCACAAGGAGTCCACGCCTCAGCGTCACAATGTTTACTTCCCATTATGGCAAGGTACAACTTTGATCATTCTCCTCCCCTGTTATGAGTGAAATATGATGCAAACAGCAATGAATAGACAGTTTCGAGCTGTGCGCCATGCCAGTCTGCACGCGCAAAAATGCTCGCAAACAGAGAACAACACTGAGTCCGGATTCAGCACGAAATGCGAGAGGAGAGGGAGTAAATCTCACGTTTCTCGAGCAAATCCGGTGTGGTCTAGTGGCTAGGATACCTGGCTTTCACCCAGGAGGCCCGGGTTCGATTCCCGGTACCGGAAGGGAAGTTTTTGCGCACACGACCCTCCATCTTTTGGCCTTCCAACCTTCGTTTGTCGCCCTCCTTCCGGAGCTTCAACCGAACGTAATTGGGGGAAGCAGGCACAGGATGCAATTACTGTCAGCACCGGGATAAAGGGAGAAGAGGCACTGGTCCGCTGTTGGGGTGCTACCAGCGTCAGTGGGAAGTCGGTGAAGTCGCCAGTTGCGCCAGAAGCCAGCAATTACCGTAGTACGCCTACACACGCGTTCCAGTTATTCACATTGCTTGCAGTCGCTCCATGCACAACAAGCGTGAGCCCGGATAGCTCAGTCGGTAGAGCATTAGGCTTTTAACCTAAGGGTCCAGGGTTCGAATCCCTGTTCGTGCGAAGATTTTAACGCTTCCGTAATGGCTCGTCTCGTAGCGCTGGTAGCCCTGCCGTAATCAGTGCACCGAGTTCGTTTCCTGTCAACATTCTGCGCAGACCGGTTGCATTTTTCACGATTCGAGGGAAGCTTTAGCTACGAGCAGTCGTGGCCGAGTGGTTAAGGCGTCTGACTAGAAATCAGATTCCCTCTGGGAGCGTAGGTTCGAGTCCTACCGACTGCGTCGGTTTTTTTATTTTTTGTTTCAGAAGAGAGAGCAGAAAATTTCGCAGTTTGCCTGTCGTTCTGGTACCTCGCTACACCTCACCTCTCACAGTCGTTTATAGCGCCTGTCCTTTTGATAAGGGCGAATTCCAAGCGTCAGCTTTCGCGTCAGCCGAGCAAAGTCGGGACAAGTCGGGACATACTACAGGATGGCCTGCGTGGAGCGACGACGGAAAGAAAACGTTAATTCAACAGCACGTGGCTCACATACTCATACGCATAGATTTGCGCCCGTTGCGGTGGCCAGGAATCGAACGCGGCTCAACTGCTCGGAAGGCAACTATGCTCACCATTACACCACCACCGCACAGCCGCTGCTCGCAACGCCGCGCTGTGTCGGCTTCCCGCCCGCCGGCAGTGGCCCACGGTGATAGTAGCTGTAGGCGCTTTACGAGGTAGGAGGGTGCATTCGGGCAGCGCCTCCACGCACGCTGCGTCTTTGGGCAAGGCTCGTCGCCGCGGCCGCAACGTTACTCACACAATAGTGACGAGCGGTCGCTTTGAGGCAGTGTAGTGGGGGACTCCGCGTGTGTAGCACTTTTTTCGGTTGTATCCGACGTCGCTGGGTGGCAATCCCACTTTCCCTGCAGACAGCTGCTCGGGAATATGCTCGGGAAGCACGGACGTCATCGGACGTCCGCCCCCAACAAATGCAACTAACAAAATGAGAACAACAACTAAAAAAGTGGTAGGTTGTTCGACTACCACGCGGGCGGCCCGGCTTCGATTCCCGGCCGATGCATCGTTTTGCTGTTCTCGCTATAGTGCTGCCGCGCCGATTGCTCGCTTGAGGTGCGCCAGCCTCAGGAATGTATAGCAGGATTCGCTGTGAGAAGAACCAAACATGCAGCACGCAAGAGACCCTACTTGGACGGCCGCGTGCTGTTACTGAACTCCAGCGTCGGCCTGGCCCTACAGGCCGCTGTGTTCAGGTGCCGCAAGGGCGATGTACTATAACCTCAGGCAGTGCTGCTTTCCGTCGTTAAAAAAGCTGCGGCAGCAGTTTACTCTAGCAAGTCGGGAAAGCACGCGTAGCGACACAACAGATTCCTGAGAAAGCGCAAACTGTCTATCTCTAATATGTGAGACTTACCAAGATTCCTGGGATGATGGTTGCAACGAGCCTCGGTAGCGCAGTAGGTAGCGCGTAAGTCTCATAATCTTAAGGTCGTGAGTTCGATCCTCACCCGGGGCATTTAATTTGCTGTACATCACGGCTGAATTAACGGCGTTGCTATTGCTAGTGAACGAACTTAATTGTCGTTTGTTATCCACAAGGAGTCCACGCCTCAGCGTCACAATGTTTACTTCCCATTATGGCAAGGTACAACTTTGATCATTCTCCTCCCCTGTTATGAGTGAAATATGATGCAAACAGCAATGAATAGACAGTTTCGAGCTGTGCGCCATGCCAGTCTGCACGCGCAAAAATGCTCGCAAACAGAGAACAACACTGAGTCCGGATTCAGCACGAAATGCGAGAGGAGAGGGAGTAAATCTCACGTTTCTCGAGCAAATCCGGTGTGGTCTAGTGGCTAGGATACCTGGCTTTCACCCAGGAGGCCCGGGTTCGATTCCCGGTACCGGAAGGGAAGTTTTTGCGCACACGACCCTCCATCTTTTGGCCTTCCAACCTTCGTTTGTCGCCCTCCTTCCGGAGCTTCAACCGAACGTAATTGGGGGAAGCAGGCACAGGATGCAATTACTGTCAGCACCGGGATAAAGGGAGAAGAGGCACTGGTCCGCTGTTGGGGTGCTACCAGCGTCAGTGGGAAGTCGGTGAAGTCGCCAGTTGCGCCAGAAGCCAGCAATTACCGTAGTACGCCTACACACGCGTTCCAGTTATTCACATTGCTTGCAGTCGCTCCATGCACAACAAGCGTGAGCCCGGATAGCTCAGTCGGTAGAGCATTAGGCTTTTAACCTAAGGGTCCAGGGTTCGAATCCCTGTTCGTGCGAAGATTTTAACGCTTCCGTAATGGCTCGTCTCGTAGCGCTGGTAGCCCTGCCGTAATCAGTGCACCGAGTTCGTTTCCTGTCAACATTCTGCGCAGACCGGTTGCATTTTTCACGATTCGAGGGAAGCTTTAGCTACGAGCAGTCGTGGCCGAGTGGTTAAGGCGTCTGACTAGAAATCAGATTCCCTCTGGGAGCGTAGGTTCGAGTCCTACCGACTGCGTCGGTTTTTTTATTTTTTGTTTCAGAAGAGAGAGCAGAAAATTTCGCAGTTTGCCTGTCGTTCTGGTACCTCGCTACACCTCACCTCTCACAGTCGTTTATAGCGCCTGTCCTTTTGATAAGGGCGAATTCCAAGCGTCAGCTTTCGCGTCAGCCGAGCAAAGTCGGGACAAGTCGGGACATACTACAGGATGGCCTGCGTGGAGCGACGACGGAAAGAAAACGTTAATTCAACAGCACGTGGCTCACATACTCATACGCATAGATTTGCGCCCGTTGCGGTGGCCGGGAATCGAACGCGGCTCAACTGCTCGGAAGGCAACTATGCTCACCATTACACTACCACCGCACAGCCGCTGCTCGCAACGCCGCGCTGTGTCGGCTTCCCGCCCGCCGGCAGTGGCCCACGGTGATAGTAGCTGTAGGCGCTTTACGAGGTAGGAGGGTGCATTCGGGCAGCGCCTCCACGCACGCTGCGTCTTTGGGCAAGGCTCGTCGCCGCGGCCGCAACGTTACTCACACAATAGTGACGAGCGGTCGCTTTGAGGCAGTGTAGTGGGGGACTCCGCGTGTGTAGCACTTTTTTCGGTTGTATCCGACGTCGCTGGGTGGCAATCCCACTTTCCCTGCAGACAGCTGCTCGGGAATATGCTCGGGAAGCACGGACGTCATCGGACGTCCGCCCCCAACAAATGCAACTAACAAAATGAGAACAACAACTAAAAAAGTGGTAGGTTGTTCGACTACCACGCGGGCGGCCCGGCTTCGATTCCCGGCCGATGCATCGTTTTGCTGTTCTCGCTATAGTGCTGCCGCGCCGATTGCTCGCTTGAGGTGCGCCAGCCTCAGGAATGTATAGCAGGATTCGCTGTGAGAAGAACCAAACATGCAGCACGCAAGAGACCCTACTTGGACGGCCGCGTGCTGTTACTGAACTCCAGCGTCGGCCTGGCCCTACAGGCCGCTGTGTTCAGGTGCCGCAAGGGCGATGTACTATAACCTCAGGCAGTGCTGCTTTCCGTCGTTAAAAAAGCTGCGGCAGCAGTTTACTCTAGCAAGTCGGGAAAGCACGCGTAGCGACACAACAGATTCCTGAGAAAGCGCAAACTGTCTATCTCTAATATGTGAGACTTACCAAGATTCCTGGGATGATGGTTGCAACGAGCCTCGGTAGCGCAGTAGGTAGCGCGTAAGTCTCATAATCTTAAGGTCGTGAGTTCGATCCTCACCCGGGGCATTTAATTTGCTGTACATCACGGCTGAATTAACGGCGTTGCTATTGCTAGTGAACGAACTTAATTGTCGTTTGTTATCCACAAGGAGTCCACGCCTCAGCGTCACAATGTTTACTTCCCATTATGGCAAGGTACAACTTTGATCATTCTCCTCCCCTGTTATGAGTGAAATATGATGCAAACAGCAATGAATAGACAGTTTCGAGCTGTGCGCCATGCCAGTCTGCACGCGCAAAAATGCTCGCAAACAGAGAACAACACTGAGTCCGGATTCAGCACGAAATGCGAGAGGAGAGGGAGTAAATCTCACGTTTCTCGAGCAAATCCGGTGTGGTCTAGTGGCTAGGATACCTGGCTTTCACCCAGGAGGCCCGGGTTCGATTCCCGGTACCGGAAGGGAAGTTTTTGCGCACACGACCCTCCATCTTTTGGCCTTCCAACCTTCGTTTGTCGCCCTCCTTCCGGAGCTTCAACCGAACGTAATCGGGGGAAGCAGGCACAGGATGCAATTACTGTCAGCACCGGGATAAAGGGAGAAGAGGCACTGGTCCGCTGTTGGGGTGCTACCAGCGTCAGTGGGAAGTCGGTGAAGTCGCCAGTTGCGCCAGAAGCCAGCAATTACCGTAGTACGCCTACACACGCGTTCCAGTTATTCACATTGCTTGCAGTCGCTCCATGCACAACAAGCGTGAACCCGGATAGCTCAGTCGGTAGAGCATTAGGCTTTTAACCTAAGGGTCCAGGGTTCGAATCCCTGTTCGTGCGAAGATTTTAACGCTTCCGTAATGGCTCGTCTCGTAGCGCTGGTAGCCCTGCCGTAATCAGTGCACCGAGTTCGTTTCCTGTCAACATTCTGCGCAGACCGGTTGCATTTTTCACGATTCGAGGGAAGCTTTAGCTACGAGCAGTCGTGGCCGAGTGGTTAAGGCGTCTGACTAGAAATCAGATTCCCTCTGGGAGCGTAGGTTCGAGTCCTACCGACTGCGTCGGTTTTTTTATTTTTTGTTTCAGAAGAGAGAGCAGAAAATTTCGCAGTTTGCCTGTCGTTCTGGTACCTCGCTACACCTCACCTCTCACAGTCGTTTATAGCGCCTGTCCTTTTGATAAGGGCGAATTCCAAGCGTCAGCTTTCGCGTCAGCCGAGCAAAGTCGGGACAAGTCGGGACATACTACAGGATGGCCTGCGTGGAGCGACGACGGAAAGAAAACGTTAATTCAACAGCACGTGGCTCACATACTCATACGCATAGATTTGCGCCCGTTGCGGTGGCCAGGAATCGAACGCGGCTCAACTGCTCGGAAGGCAACTATGCTCACCATTACACCACCACCGCACAGCCGCTGCTCGCAACGCCGCGCTGTGTCGGCTTCCCGCCCGCCGGCAGTGGCCCACGGTGATAGTAGCTGTAGGCGCTTTACGAGGTAGGAGGGTGCATTCGGGCAGCGCCTCCACGCACGCTGCGTCTTTGGGCAAGGCTCGTCGCCGCGGCCGCAACGTTACTCACACAATAGTGACGAGCGGTCGCTTTGAGGCAGTGTAGTGGGGGACTCCGCGTGTGTAGCACTTTTTTCGGTTGTATCCGACGTCGCTGGGTGGCAATCCCACTTTCCCTGCAGACAGCTGCTCGGGAATATGCTCGGGAAGCACGGACGTCATCGGACGTCCGCCCCCAACAAATGCAACTAACAAAATGAGAACAACAACTAAAAAAGTGGTAGGTTGTTCGACTACCACGCGGGCGGCCCGGCTTCGATTCCCGGCCGATGCATCGTTTTGCTGTTCTCGCTATAGTGCTGCCGCGCCGATTGCTCGCTTGAGGTGCGCCAGCCTCAGGAATGTATAGCAGGATTCGCTGTGAGAAGAACCAAACATGCAGCACGCAAGAGACCCTACTTGGACGGCCGCGTGCTGTTACTGAACTCCAGCGTCGGCCTGGCCCTACAGGCCGCTGTGTTCAGGTGCCGCAAGGGCGATGTACTATAACCTCAGGCAGTGCTGCTTTCCGTCGTTAAAAAAGCTGCGGCAGCAGTTTACTCTAGCAAGTCGGGAAAGCACGCGTAGCGACACAACAGATTCCTGAGAAAGCGCAAACTGTCTATCTCTAATATGTGAGACTTACCAAGATTCCTGGGATGATGGTTGCAACGAGCCTCGGTAGCGCAGTAGGTAGCGCGTAAGTCTCATAATCTTAAGGTCGTGAGTTCGATCCTCACCCGGGGCATTTAATTTGCTGTACATCACGGCTGAATTAACGGCGTTGCTATTGCTAGTGAACGAACTTAATTGTCGTTTGTTATCCACAAGGAGTCCACGCCTCAGCGTCACAATGTTTACTTCCCATTATGGCAAGGTACAACTTTGATCATTCTCCTCCCCTGTTATGAGTGAAATATGATGCAAACAGCAATGAATAGACAGTTTCGAGCTGTGCGCCATGCCAGTCTGCACGCGCAAAAATGCTCGCAAACAGAGAACAACACTGAGTCCGGATTCAGCACGAAATGCGAGAGGAGAGGGAGTAAATCTCACGTTTCTCGAGCAAATCCGGTGTGGTCTAGTGGCTAGGATACCTGGCGTTCACCCAGGAGGCCCGGGTTCGATTCCCGGTACCGGAAGGGAAGTTTTTGCGCACACGACCCTCCATCTTTTGGCCTTCCAACCTTCGTTTGTCGCCCTCCTTCCGGAGCTTCAACCGAACGTAATCGGGGGAAGCAGGCACAGGATGCAATTACTGTCAGCACCGGGATAAAGGGAGAAGAGGCACTGGTCCGCTGTTGGGGTGCTACCAGCGTCAGTGGGAAGTCGGTGAAGTCGCCAGTTGCGCCAGAAGCCAGCAATTACCGTAGTACGCCTACACACGCGTTCCAGTTATTCACATTGCTTGCAGTCGCTCCATGCACAACAAGCGTGAACCCGGATAGCTCAGTCGGTAGAGCATTAGGCTTTTAACCTAAGGGTCCAGGGTTCGAATCCCTGTTCGTGCGAAGATTTTAACGCTTCCGTAATGGCTCGTCTCGTAGCGCTGGTAGCCCTGCCGTAATCAGTGCACCGAGTTCGTTTCCTGTCAACATTCTGCGCAGACCGGTTGCATTTTTCACGATTCGAGGGAAGCTTTAGCTACGAGCAGTCGTGGCCGAGTGGTTAAGGCGTCTGACTAGAAATCAGATTCCCTCTGGGAGCGTAGGTTCGAGTCCTACCGACTGCGTCGGTTTTTTTATTTTTTGTTTCAGAAGAGAGAGCAGAAAATTTCGCAGTTTGCCTGTCGTTCTGGTACCTCGCTACACCTCACCTCTCACAGTCGTTTATAGCGCCTGTCCTTTTGATAAGGGCGAATTCCAAGCGTCAGCTTTCGCGTCAGCCGAGCAAAGTCGGGACAAGTCGGGACATACTACAGGATGGCCTGCGTGGAGCGACGACGGAAAGAAAACGTTAATTCAACAGCACGTGGCTCACATACTCATACGCATAGATTTGCGCCCGTTGCGGTGGCCAGGAATCGAACGCGGCTCAACTGCTCGGAAGGCAACTATGCTCACCATTACACCACCACCGCACAGCCGCTGCTCGCAACGCCGCGCTGTGTCGGCTTCCCGCCCGCCGGCAGTGGCCCACGGTGATAGTAGCTGTAGGCGCTTTACGAGGTAGGAGGGTGCATTCGGGCAGCGCCTCCACGCACGCTGCGTCTTTGGGCAAGGCTCGTCGCCGCGGCCGCAACGTTACTCACACAATAGTGACGAGCGGTCGCTTTGAGGCAGTGTAGTGGGGGACTCCGCGTGTGTAGCACTTTTTTCGGTTGTATCCGACGTCGCTGGGTGGCAATCCCACTTTCCCTGCAGACAGCTGCTCGGGAATATGCTCGGGAAGCACGGACGTCATCGGACGTCCGCCCCCAACAAATGCAACTAACAAAATGAGAACAACAACTAAAAAAGTGGTAGGTTGTTCGACTACCACGCGGGCGGCCCGGCTTCGATTCCCGGCCGATGCATCGTTTTGCTGTTCTCGCTATAGTGCTGCCGCGCCGATTGCTCGCTTGAGGTGCGCCAGCCTCAGGAATGTATAGCAGGATTCGCTGTGAGAAGAACCAAACATGCAGCACGCAAGAGACCCTACTTGGACGGCCGCGTGCTGTTACTGAACTCCAGCGTCGGCCTGGCCCTACAGGCCGCTGTGTTCAGGTGCCGCAAGGGCGATGTACTATAACCTCAGGCAGTGCTGCTTTCCGTCGTTAAAAAAGCTGCGGCAGCAGTTTACTCTAGCAAGTCGGGAAAGCACGCGTAGCGACACAACAGATTCCTGAGAAAGCGCAAACTGTCTATCTCTAATATGTGAGACTTACCAAGATTCCTGGGATGATGGTTGCAACGAGCCTCGGTAGCGCAGTAGGTAGCGCGTAAGTCTCATAATCTTAAGGTCGTGAGTTCGATCCTCACCCGGGGCATTTAATTTGCTGTACATCACGGCTGAATTAACGGCGTTGCTATTGCTAGTGAACGAACTTAATTGTCGTTTGTTATCCACAAGGAGTCCACGCCTCAGCGTCACAATGTTTACTTCCCATTATGGCAAGGTACAACTTTGATCATTCTCCTCCCCTGTTATGAGTGAAATATGATGCAAACAGCAATGAATAGACAGTTTCGAGCTGTGCGCCATGCCAGTCTGCACGCGCAAAAATGCTCGCAAACAGAGAACAACACTGAGTCCGGATTCAGCACGAAATGCGAGAGGAGAGGGAGTAAATCTCACGTTTCTCGAGCAAATCCGGTGTGGTCTAGTGGCTAGGATACCTGGCGTTCACCCAGGAGGCCCGGGTTCGATTCCCGGTACCGGAAGGGAAGTTTTTGCGCACACGACCCTCCATCTTTTGGCCTTCCAACCTTCGTTTGTCGCCCTCCTTCCGGAGCTTCAACCGAACGTAATCGGGGGAAGCAGGCACAGGATGCAATTACTGTCAGCACCGGGATAAAGGGAGAAGAGGCACTGGTCCGCTGTTGGGGTGCTACCAGCGTCAGTGGGAAGTCGGTGAAGTCGCCAGTTGCGCCAGAAGCCAGCAATTACCGTAGTACGCCTACACACGCGTTCCAGTTATTCACATTGCTTGCAGTCGCTCCATGCACAACAAGCGTGAACCCGGATAGCTCAGTCGGTAGAGCATTAGGCTTTTAACCTAAGGGTCCAGGGTTCGAATCCCTGTTCGTGCGAAGATTTTAACGCTTCCGTAATGGCTCGTCTCGTAGCGCTGGTAGCCCTGCCGTAATCAGTGCACCGAGTTCGTTTCCTGTCAACATTCTGCGCAGACCGGTTGCATTTTTCACGATTCGAGGGAAGCTTTAGCTACGAGCAGTCGTGGCCGAGTGGTTAAGGCGTCTGACTAGAAATCAGATTCCCTCTGGGAGCGTAGGTTCGAGTCCTACCGACTGCGTCGGTTTTTTTATTTTTTGTTTCAGAAGAGAGAGCAGAAAATTTCGCAGTTTGCCTGTCGTTCTGGTACCTCGCTACACCTCACCTCTCACAGTCGTTTATAGCGCCTGTCCTTTTGATAAGGGCGAATTCCAAGCGTCAGCTTTCGCGTCAGCCGAGCAAAGTCGGGACAAGTCGGGACATACTACAGGATGGCCTGCGTGGAGCGACGACGGAAAGAAAACGTTAATTCAACAGCACGTGGCTCACATACTCATACGCATAGATTTGCGCCCGTTGCGGTGGCCAGGAATCGAACGCGGCTCAACTGCTCGGAAGGCAACTATGCTCACCATTACACCACCACCGCACAGCCGCTGCTCGCAACGCCGCGCTGTGTCGGCTTCCCGCCCGCCGGCAGTGGCCCACGGTGATAGTAGCTGTAGGCGCTTTACGAGGTAGGAGGGTGCATTCGGGCAGCGCCTCCACGCACGCTGCGTCTTTGGGCAAGGCTCGTCGCCGCGGCCGCAACGTTACTCACACAATAGTGACGAGCGGTCGCTTTGAGGCAGTGTAGTGGGGGACTCCGCGTGTGTAGCACTTTTTTCGGTTGTATCCGACGTCGCTGGGTGGCAATCCCACTTTCCCTGCAGACAGCTGCTCGGGAATATGCTCGGGAAGCACGGACGTCATCGGACGTCCGCCCCCAACAAATGCAACTAACAAAATGAGAACAACAACTAAAAAAGTGGTAGGTTGTTCGACTACCACGCGGGCGGCCCGGCTTCGATTCCCGGCCGATGCATCGTTTTGCTGTTCTCGCTATAGTGCTGCCGCGCCGATTGCTCGCTTGAGGTGCGCCAGCCTCAGGAATGTATAGCAGGATTCGCTGTGAGAAGAACCAAACATGCAGCACGCAAGAGACCCTACTTGGACGGCCGCGTGCTGTTACTGAACTCCAGCGTCGGCCTGGCCCTACAGGCCGCTGTGTTCAGGTGCCGCAAGGGCGATGTACTATAACCTCAGGCAGTGCTGCTTTCCGTCGTTAAAAAAGCTGCGGCAGCAGTTTACTCTAGCAAGTCGGGAAAGCACGCGTAGCGACACAACAGATTCCTGAGAAAGCGCAAACTGTCTATCTCTAATATGTGAGACTTACCAAGATTCCTGGGATGATGGTTGCAACGAGCCTCGGTAGCGCAGTAGGTAGCGCGTAAGTCTCATAATCTTAAGGTCGTGAGTTCGATCCTCACCCGGGGCATTTAATTTGCTGTACATCACGGCTGAATTAACGGCGTTGCTATTGCTAGTGAACGAACTTAATTGTCGTTTGTTATCCACAAGGAGTCCACGCCTCAGCGTCACAATGTTTACTTCCCATTATGGCAAGGTACAACTTTGATCATTCTCCTCCCCTGTTATGAGTGAAATATGATGCAAACAGCAATGAATAGACAGTTTCGAGCTGTGCGCCATGCCAGTCTGCACGCGCAAAAATGCTCGCAAACAGAGAACAACACTGAGTCCGGATTCAGCACGAAATGCGAGAGGAGAGGGAGTAAATCTCACGTTTCTCGAGCAAATCCGGTGTGGTCTAGTGGCTAGGATACCTGGCTTTCACCCAGGAGGCCCGGGTTCGATTCCCGGTACCGGAAGGGAAGTTTTTGCGCACACGACCCTCCATCTTTTGGCCTTCCAACCTTCGTTTGTCGCCCTCCTTCCGGAGCTTCAACCGAACGTAATTGGGGGAAGCAGGCACAGGATGCAATTACTGTCAGCACCGGGATAAAGGGAGAAGAGGCACTGGTCCGCTGTTGGGGTGCTACCAGCGTCAGTGGGAAGTCGGTGAAGTCGCCAGTTGCGCCAGAAGCCAGCAATTACCGTAGTACGCCTACACACGCGTTCCAGTTATTCACATTGCTTGCAGTCGCTCCATGCACAACAAGCGTGAGCCCGGATAGCTCAGTCGGTAGAGCATTAGGCTTTTAACCTAAGGGTCCAGGGTTCGAATCCCTGTTCGTGCGAAGATTTTAACGCTTCCGTAATGGCTCGTCTCGTAGCGCTGGTAGCCCTGCCGTAATCAGTGCACCGAGTTCGTTTCCTGTCAACATTCTGCGCAGACCGGTTGCATTTTTCACGATTCGAGGGAAGCTTTAGCTACGAGCAGTCGTGGCCGAGTGGTTAAGGCGTCTGACTAGAAATCAGATTCCCTCTGGGAGCGTAGGTTCGAGTCCTACCGACTGCGTCGGTTTTTTTATTTTTTGTTTCAGAAGAGAGAGCAGAAAATTTCGCAGTTTGCCTGTCGTTCTGGTACCTCGCTACACCTCACCTCTCACAGTCGTTTATAGCGCCTGTCCTTTTGATAAGGGCGAATTCCAAGCGTCAGCTTTCGCGTCAGCCGAGCAAAGTCGGGACAAGTCGGGACATACTACAGGATGGCCTGCGTGGAGCGACGACGGAAAGAAAACGTTAATTCAACAGCACGTGGCTCACATACTCATACGCATAGATTTGCGCCCGTTGCGGTGGCCAGGAATCGAACGCGGCTCAACTGCTCGGAAGGCAACTATGCTCACCATTACACTACCACCGCACAGCCGCTGCT
The DNA here is from genome assembly GCF_023864275.1 of Schistocerca cancellata. Lineage (NCBI taxonomy): Eukaryota > Metazoa > Arthropoda > Insecta > Orthoptera > Acrididae > Schistocerca > Schistocerca cancellata. The sequence continues at coordinate 82,816 of NW_026046649.1, forward strand.
CGCAACGCCGCGCTGTGTCGGCTTCCCGCCCGCCGGCAGTGGCCCACGGTGATAGTAGCTGTAGGCGCTTTACGAGGTAGGAGGGTGCATTCGGGCAGCGCCTCCACGCACGCTGCGTCTTTGGGCAAGGCTCGTCGCCGCGGCCGCAACGTTACTCACACAATAGTGACGAGCGGTCGCTTTGAGGCAGTGTAGTGGGGGACTCCGCGTGTGTAGCACTTTTTTCGGTTGTATCCGACGTCGCTGGGTGGCAATCCCACTTTCCCTGCAGACAGCTGCTCGGGAATATGCTCGGGAAGCACGGACGTCATCGGACGTCCGCCCCCAACAAATGCAACTAACAAAATGAGAACAACAACTAAAAAAGTGGTAGGTTGTTCGACTACCACGCGGGCGGCCCGGCTTCGATTCCCGGCCGATGCATCGTTTTGCTGTTCTCGCTATAGTGCTGCCGCGCCGATTGCTCGCTTGAGGTGCGCCAGCCTCAGGAATGTATAGCAGGATTCGCTGTGAGAAGAACCAAACATGCAGCACGCAAGAGACCCTACTTGGACGGCCGCGTGCTGTTACTGAACTCCAGCGTCGGCCTGGCCCTACAGGCCGCTGTGTTCAGGTGCCGCAAGGGCGATGTACTATAACCTCAGGCAGTGCTGCTTTCCGTCGTTAAAAAAGCTGCGGCAGCAGTTTACTCTAGCAAGTCGGGAAAGCACGCGTAGCGACACAACAGATTCCTGAGAAAGCGCAAACTGTCTATCTCTAATATGTGAGACTTACCAAGATTCCTGGGATGATGGTTGCAACGAGCCTCGGTAGCGCAGTAGGTAGCGCGTAAGTCTCATAATCTTAAGGTCGTGAGTTCGATCCTCACCCGGGGCATTTAATTTGCTGTACATCACGGCTGAATTAACGGCGTTGCTATTGCTAGTGAACGAACTTAATTGTCGTTTGTTATCCACAAGGAGTCCACGCCTCAGCGTCACAATGTTTACTTCCCATTATGGCAAGGTACAACTTTGATCATTCTCCTCCCCTGTTATGAGTGAAATATGATGCAAACAGCAATGAATAGACAGTTTCGAGCTGTGCGCCATGCCAGTCTGCACGCGCAAAAATGCTCGCAAACAGAGAACAACACTGAGTCCGGATTCAGCACGAAATGCGAGAGGAGAGGGAGTAAATCTCACGTTTCTCGAGCAAATCCGGTGTGGTCTAGTGGCTAGGATACCTGGCTTTCACCCAGGAGGCCCGGGTTCGATTCCCGGTACCGGAAGGGAAGTTTTTGCGCACACGACCCTCCATCTTTTGGCCTTCCAACCTTCGTTTGTCGCCCTCCTTCCGGAGCTTCAACCGAACGTAATTGGGGGAAGCAGGCACAGGATGCAATTACTGTCAGCACCGGGATAAAGGGAGAAGAGGCACTGGTCCGCTGTTGGGGTGCTACCAGCGTCAGTGGGAAAACGGTGAAGTCGCCAGTTGCGCCAGAAGCCAGCAATTACCGTAGTACGCCTACACACGCGTTCCAGTTATTCACATTGCTTGCAGTCGCTCCATGCACAGCAAGCGTGAGCCCGGATAGCTCAGTCGGTAGAGCATTAGGCTTTTAACCTAAGGGTCCAGGGTTCGAATCCCTGTTCGTGCGAAGATTTTAACGCTTCCGTAATGGCTCGTCTCGTAGCGCTGGTAGCCCTGCCGTAATCAGTGCACCGAGTTCGTTTCCTGTCAACATTCTGCGCAGACCGGTTGCATTTTTCACGATTCGAGGGAAGCTTTAGCTACGAGCAGTCGTGGCCGAGTGGTTAAGGCGTCTGACTAGAAATCAGATTCCCTCTGGGAGCGTAGGTTCGAGTCCTACCGACTGCGTCGGTTTTTTTATTTTTTGTTTCAGAAGAGAGAGCAGAAAATTTCGCAGTTTGCCTGTCGTTCTGGTACCTCGCTACACCTCACCTCTCACAGTCGTTTATAGCGCCTGTCCTTTTGATAAGGGCGAATTCCAAGCGTCAGCTTTCGCGTCAGCCGAGCAAAGTCGGGACAAGTCGGGACATACTACAGGATGGCCTGCGTGGAGCGACGACGGAAAGAAAACGTTAATTCAACAGCACGTGGCTCACATACTCATACGCATAGATTTGCGCCCGTTGCGGTGGCCGGGAATCGAACGCGGCTCAACTGCTCGGAAGGCAACTATGCTCACCATTACACTACCACCGCACAGCCGCTGCTCGCAACGCCGCGCTGTGTCGGCTTCCCGCCCGCCGGCAGTGGCCCACGGTGATAGTAGCTGTAGGCGCTTTACGAGGTAGGAGGGTGCATTCGGGCAGCGCCTCCACGCACGCTGCGTCTTTGGGCAAGGCTCGTCGCCGCGGCCGCAACGTTACTCACACAATAGTGACGAGCGGTCGCTTTGAGGCAGTGTAGTGGGGGACTCCGCGTGTGTAGCACTTTTTTCGGTTGTATCCGACGTCGCTGGGTGGCAATCCCACTTTCCCTGCAGACAGCTGCTCGGGAATATGCTCGGGAAGCACGGACGTCATCGGACGTCCGCCCCCAACAAATGCAACTAACAAAATGAGAACAACAACTAAAAAAGTGGTAGGTTGTTCGACTACCACGCGGGCGGCCCGGCTTCGATTCCCGGCCGATGCATCGTTTTGCTGTTCTCGCTATAGTGCTGCCGCGCCGATTGCTCGCTTGAGGTGCGCCAGCCTCAGGAATGTATAGCAGGATTCGCTGTGAGAAGAACCAAACATGCAGCACGCAAGAGACCCTACTTGGACGGCCGCGTGCTGTTACTGAACTCCAGCGTCGGCCTGGCCCTACAGGCCGCTGTGTTCAGGTGCCGCAAGGGCGATGTACTATAACCTCAGGCAGTGCTGCTTTCCGTCGTTAAAAAAGCTGCGGCAGCAGTTTACTCTAGCAAGTCGGGAAAGCACGCGTAGCGACACAACAGATTCCTGAGAAAGCGCAAACTGTCTATCTCTAATATGTGAGACTTACCAAGATTCCTGGGATGATGGTTGCAACGAGCCTCGGTAGCGCAGTAGGTAGCGCGTAAGTCTCATAATCTTAAGGTCGTGAGTTCGATCCTCACCCGGGGCATTTAATTTGCTGTACATCACGGCTGAATTAACGGCGTTGCTATTGCTAGTGAACGAACTTAATTGTCGTTTGTTATCCACAAGGAGTCCACGCCTCAGCGTCACAATGTTTACTTCCCATTATGGCAAGGTACAACTTTGATCATTCTCCTCCCCTGTTATGAGTGAAATATGATGCAAACAGCAATGAATAGACAGTTTCGAGCTGTGCGCCATGCCAGTCTGCACGCGCAAAAATGCTCGCAAACAGAGAACAACACTGAGTCCGGATTCAGCACGAAATGCGAGAGGAGAGGGAGTAAATCTCACGTTTCTCGAGCAAATCCGGTGTGGTCTAGTGGCTAGGATACCTGGCTTTCACCCAGGAGGCCCGGGTTCGATTCCCGGTACCGGAAGGGAAGTTTTTGCGCACACGACCCTCCATGTTTTGGCCTTCCAACCTTCGTTTGTCGCCCTCCTTCCGGAGCTTCAACCGAACGTAATCGGGGGAAGCAGGCACAGGATGCAATTACTGTCAGCACCGGGATAAAGGGAGAAGAGGCACTGGTCCGCTGTTGGGGTGCTACCAGCGTCAGTGGGAAGTCGGTGAAGTCGCCAGTTGCGCCAGAAGCCAGCAATTACCGTAGTACGCCTACACACGCGTTCCAGTTATTCACATTGCTTGCAGTCGCTCCATGCACAACAAGCGTGAACCCGGATAGCTCAGTCGGTAGAGCATTAGGCTTTTAACCTAAGGGTCCAGGGTTCGAATCCCTGTTCGTGCGAAGATTTTAACGCTTCCGTAATGGCTCGTCTCGTAGCGCTGGTAGCCCTGCCGTAATCAGTGCACCGAGTTCGTTTCCTGTCAACATTCTGCGCAGACCGGTTGCATTTTTCACGATTCGAGGGAAGCTTTAGCTACGAGCAGTCGTGGCCGAGTGGTTAAGGCGTCTGACTAGAAATCAGATTCCCTCTGGGAGCGTAGGTTCGAGTCCTACCGACTGCGTCGGTTTTTTTATTTTTTGTTTCAGAAGAGAGAGCAGAAAATTTCGCAGTTTGCCTGTCGTTCTGGTACCTCGCTACACCTCACCTCTCACAGTCGTTTATAGCGCCTGTCCTTTTGATAAGGGCGAATTCCAAGCGTCAGCTTTCGCGTCAGCCGAGCAAAGTCGGGACAAGTCGGGACATACTACAGGATGGCCTGCGTGGAGCGACGACGGAAAGAAAACGTTAATTCAACAGCACGTGGCTCACATACTCATACGCATAGATTTGCGCCCGTTGCGGTGGCCGGGAATCGAACGCGGCTCAACTGCTCGGAAGGCAACTATGCTCACCATTACACTACCACCGCACAGCCGCTGCTCGCAACGCCGCGCTGTGTCGGCTTCCCGCCCGCCGGCAGTGGCCCACGGTGATAGTAGCTGTAGGCGCTTTACGAGGTAGGAGGGTGCATTCGGGCAGCGCCTCCACGCACGCTGCGTCTTTGGGCAAGGCTCGTCGCCGCGGCCGCAACGTTACTCACACAATAGTGACGAGCGGTCGCTTTGAGGCAGTGTAGTGGGGGACTCCGCGTGTGTAGCACTTTTTTCGGTTGTATCCGACGTCGCTGGGTGGCAATCCCACTTTCCCTGCAGACAGCTGCTCGGGAATATGCTCGGGAAGCACGGACGTCATCGGACGTCCGCCCCCAACAAATGCAACTAACAAAATGAGAACAACAACTAAAAAAGTGGTAGGTTGTTCGACTACCACGCGGGCGGCCCGGCTTCGATTCCCGGCCGATGCATCGTTTTGCTGTTCTCGCTATAGTGCTGCCGCGCCGATTGCTCGCTTGAGGTGCGCCAGCCTCAGGAATGTATAGCAGGATTCGCTGTGAGAAGAACCAAACATGCAGCACGCAAGAGACCCTACTTGGACGGCCGCGTGCTGTTACTGAACTCCAGCGTCGGCCTGGCCCTACAGGCCGCTGTGTTCAGGTGCCGCAAGGGCGATGTACTATAACCTCAGGCAGTGCTGCTTTCCGTCGTTAAAAAAGCTGCGGCAGCAGTTTACTCTAGCAAGTCGGGAAAGCACGCGTAGCGACACAACAGATTCCTGAGAAAGCGCAAACTGTCTATCTCTAATATGTGAGACTTACCAAGATTCCTGGGATGATGGTTGCAACGAGCCTCGGTAGCGCAGTAGGTAGCGCGTAAGTCTCATAATCTTAAGGTCGTGAGTTCGATCCTCACCCGGGGCATTTAATTTGCTGTACATCACGGCTGAATTAACGGCGTTGCTATTGCTAGTGAACGAACTTAATTGTCGTTTGTTATCCACAAGGAGTCCACGCCTCAGCGTCACAATGTTTACTTCCCATTATGGCAAGGTACAACTTTGATCATTCTCCTCCCCTGTTATGAGTGAAATATGATGCAAACAGCAATGAATAGACAGTTTCGAGCTGTGCGCCATGCCAGTCTGCACGCGCAAAAATGCTCGCAAACAGAGAACAACACTGAGTCCGGATTCAGCACGAAATGCGAGAGGAGAGGGAGTAAATCTCACGTTTCTCGAGCAAATCCGGTGTGGTCTAGTGGCTAGGATACCTGGCTTTCACCCAGGAGGCCCGGGTTCGATTCCCGGTACCGGAAGGGAAGTTTTTGCGCACACGACCCTCCATGTTTTGGCCTTCCAACCTTCGTTTGTCGCCCTCCTTCCGGAGCTTCAACCGAACGTAATCGGGGGAAGCAGGCACAGGATGCAATTACTGTCAGCACCGGGATAAAGGGAGAAGAGGCACTGGTCCGCTGTTGGGGTGCTACCAGCGTCAGTGGGAAGTCGGTGAAGTCGCCAGTTGCGCCAGAAGCCAGCAATTACCGTAGTACGCCTACACACGCGTTCCAGTTATTCACATTGCTTGCAGTCGCTCCATGCACAACAAGCGTGAACCCGGATAGCTCAGTCGGTAGAGCATTAGGCTTTTAACCTAAGGGTCCAGGGTTCGAATCCCTGTTCGTGCGAAGATTTTAACGCTTCCGTAATGGCTCGTCTCGTAGCGCTGGTAGCCCTGCCGTAATCAGTGCACCGAGTTCGTTTCCTGTCAACATTCTGCGCAGACCGGTTGCATTTTTCACGATTCGAGGGAAGCTTTAGCTACGAGCAGTCGTGGCCGAGTGGTTAAGGCGTCTGACTAGAAATCAGATTCCCTCTGGGAGCGTAGGTTCGAGTCCTACCGACTGCGTCGGTTTTTTTATTTTTTGTTTCAGAAGAGAGAGCAGAAAATTTCGCAGTTTGCCTGTCGTTCTGGTACCTCGCTACACCTCACCTCTCACAGTCGTTTATAGCGCCTGTCCTTTTGATAAGGGCGAATTCCAAGCGTCAGCTTTCGCGTCAGCCGAGCAAAGTCGGGACAAGTCGGGACATACTACAGGATGGCCTGCGTGGAGCGACGACGGAAAGAAAACGTTAATTCAACAGCACGTGGCTCACATACTCATACGCATAGATTTGCGCCCGTTGCGGTGGCCGGGAATCGAACGCGGCTCAACTGCTCGGAAGGCAACTATGCTCACCATTACACTACCACCGCACAGCCGCTGCTCGCAACGCCGCGCTGTGTCGGCTTCCCGCCCGCCGGCAGTGGCCCACGGTGATAGTAGCTGTAGGCGCTTTACGAGGTAGGAGGGTGCATTCGGGCAGCGCCTCCACGCACGCTGCGTCTTTGGGCAAGGCTCGTCGCCGCGGCCGCAACGTTACTCACACAATAGTGACGAGCGGTCGCTTTGAGGCAGTGTAGTGGGGGACTCCGCGTGTGTAGCACTTTTTTCGGTTGTATCCGACGTCGCTGGGTGGCAATCCCACTTTCCCTGCAGACAGCTGCTCGGGAATATGCTCGGGAAGCACGGACGTCATCGGACGTCCGCCCCCAACAAATGCAACTAACAAAATGAGAACAACAACTAAAAAAGTGGTAGGTTGTTCGACTACCACGCGGGCGGCCCGGCTTCGATTCCCGGCCGATGCATCGTTTTGCTGTTCTCGCTATAGTGCTGCCGCGCCGATTGCTCGCTTGAGGTGCGCCAGCCTCAGGAATGTATAGCAGGATTCGCTGTGAGAAGAACCAAACATGCAGCACGCAAGAGACCCTACTTGGACGGCCGCGTGCTGTTACTGAACTCCAGCGTCGGCCTGGCCCTACAGGCCGCTGTGTTCAGGTGCCGCAAGGGCGATGTACTATAACCTCAGGCAGTGCTGCTTTCCGTCGTTAAAAAAGCTGCGGCAGCAGTTTACTCTAGCAAGTCGGGAAAGCACGCGTAGCGACACAACAGATTCCTGAGAAAGCGCAAACTGTCTATCTCTAATATGTGAGACTTACCAAGATTCCTGGGATGATGGTTGCAACGAGCCTCGGTAGCGCAGTAGGTAGCGCGTAAGTCTCATAATCTTAAGGTCGTGAGTTCGATCCTCACCCGGGGCATTTAATTTGCTGTACATCACGGCTGAATTAACGGCGTTGCTATTGCTAGTGAACGAACTTAATTGTCGTTTGTTATCCACAAGGAGTCCACGCCTCAGCGTCACAATGTTTACTTCCCATTATGGCAAGGTACAACTTTGATCATTCTCCTCCCCTGTTATGAGTGAAATATGATGCAAACAGCAATGAATAGACAGTTTCGAGCTGTGCGCCATGCCAGTCTGCACGCGCAAAAATGCTCGCAAACAGAGAACAACACTGAGTCCGGATTCAGCACGAAATGCGAGAGGAGAGGGAGTAAATCTCACGTTTCTCGAGCAAATCCGGTGTGGTCTAGTGGCTAGGATACCTGGCTTTCACCCAGGAGGCCCGGGTTCGATTCCCGGTACCGTAAGGGAAGTTTTTGCGCACACGACCCTCCATCTTTTGGCCTTCCAACCTTCGTTTGTCGCCCTCCTTCCGGAGCTTCAACCGAACGTAATCGGGGGAAGCAGGCACAGGATGCAATTACTGTCAGCACCGGGATAAAGGGAGAAGAGGCACTGGTCCGCTGTTGGGGTGCTACCAGCGTCAGTGGGAAGTCGGTGAAGTCGCCAGTTGCGCCAGAAGCCAGCAATTACCGTAGTACGCCTACACGCGCGTTCCAGTTATTCACATTGCTTGCAGTCGCTCCATGCACAACAAGCGTGAACCCGGATAGCTCAGTCGGTAGAGCATTAGGCTTTTAACCTAAGGGTCCAGGGTTCGAATCCCTGTTCGTGCGAAGATTTTAACGCTTCCGTAATGGCTCGTCTCGTAGCGCTGGTAGCCCTGCCGTAATCAGTGCACCGAGTTCGTTTCCTGTCAACATTCTGCGCAGACCGGTTGCATTTTTCACGATTCGAGGGAAGCTTTAGCTACGAGCAGTCGTGGCCGAGTGGTTAAGGCGTCTGACTAGAAATCAGATTCCCTCTGGGAGCGTAGGTTCGAGTCCTACCGACTGCGTCGGTTTTTTTATTTTTTGTTTCAGAAGAGAGAGCAGAAAATTTCGCAGTTTGCCTGTCGTTCTGGTACCTCGCTACACCTCACCTCTCACAGTCGTTTATAGCGCCTGTCCTTTTGATAAGGGCGAATTCCAAGCGTCAGCTTTCGCGTCAGCCGAGCAAAGTCGGGACATACTACAGGATGGCCTGCGTGGAGCGACGACGGAAAGAAAACGTTAATTCAACAGCACGTGGCTCACATACTCATACGCATAGATTTGCGCCCGTTGCGGTGGCCGGGAATCGAACGCGGCTCAACTGCTCGGAAGGCAACTATGCTCACCATTACACTACCACCGCACAGCCGCTGCTCGCAACGCCGCGCTGTGTCGGCTTCCCGCCCGCCGGCAGTGGCCCACGGTGATAGTAGCTGTAGGCGCTTTACGAGGTAGGAGGGTGCATTCGGGCAGCGCCTCCACGCACGCTGCGTCTTTGGGCAAGGCTCGTCGCCGCGGCCGCAACGTTACTCACACAATAGTGACGAGCGGTCGCTTTGAGGCAGTGTAGTGGGGGACTCCGCGTGTGTAGCACTTTTTTCGGTTGTATCCGACGTCGCTGGGTGGCAATCCCACTTTCCCTGCAGACAGCTGCTCGGGAATATGCTCGGGAAGCACGGACGTCATCGGACGTCCGCCCCCAACAAATGCAACTAACAAAATGAGAACAACAACTAAAAAAGTGGTAGGTTGTTCGACTACCACGCGGGCGGCCCGGCTTCGATTCCCGGCCGATGCATCGTTTTGCTGTTCTCGCTATAGTGCTGCCGCGCCGATTGCTCGCTTGAGGTGCGCCAGCCTCAGGAATGTATAGCAGGATTCGCTGTGAGAAGAACCAAACATGCAGCACGCAAGAGACCCTACTTGGACGGCCGCGTGCTGTTACTGAACTCCAGCGTCGGCCTGGCCCTACAGGCCGCTGTGTTCAGGTGCCGCAAGGGCGATGTACTATAACCTCAGGCAGTGCTGCTTTCCGTCGTTAAAAAAGCTGCGGCAGCAGTTTACTCTAGCAAGTCGGGAAAGCACGCGTAGCGACACAACAGATTCCTGAGAAAGCGCAAACTGTCTATCTCTAATATGTGAGACTTACCAAGATTCCTGGGATGATGGTTGCAACGAGCCTCGGTAGCGCAGTAGGTAGCGCGTAAGTCTCATAATCTTAAGGTCGTGAGTTCGATCCTCACCCGGGGCATTTAATTTGCTGTACATCACGGCTGAATTAACGGCGTTGCTATTGCTAGTGAACGAACTTAATTGTCGTTTGTTATCCACAAGGAGTCCACGCCTCAGCGTCACAATGTTTACTTCCCATTATGGCAAGGTACAACTTTGATCATTCTCCTCCCCTGTTATGAGTGAAATATGATGCAAACAGCAATGAATAGACAGTTTCGAGCTGTGCGCCATGCCAGTCTGCACGCGCAAAAATGCTCGCAAACAGAGAACAACACTGAGTCCGGATTCAGCACGAAATGCGAGAGGAGAGGGAGTAAATCTCACGTTTCTCGAGCAAATCCGGTGTGGTCTAGTGGCTAGGATACCTGGCTTTCACCCAGGAGGCCCGGGTTCGATTCCCGGTACCGGAAGGGAAGTTTTTGCGCACACGACCCTCCATCTTTTGGCCTTCCAACCTTCGTTTGTCGCCCTCCTTCCGGAGCTTCAACCGAACGTAATTGGGGGAAGCAGGCACAGGATGCAATTACTGTCAGCACCGGGATAAAGGGAGAAGAGGCACTGGTCCGCTGTTGGGGTGCTACCAGCGTCAGTGGGAAGTCGGTGAAGTCGCCAGTTGCGCCAGAAGCCAGCAATTACCGTAGTACGCCTACACACGCGTTCCAGTTATTCACATTGCTTGCAGTCGCTCCATGCACAACAAGCGTGAGCCCGGATAGCTCAGTCGGTAGAGCATTAGGCTTTTAACCTAAGGGTCCAGGGTTCGAATCCCTGTTCGTGCGAAGATTTTAACGCTTCCGTAATGGCTCGTCTCGTAGCGCTGGTAGCCCTGCCGTAATCAGTGCACCGAGTTCGTTTCCTGTCAACATTCTGCGCAGACCGGTTGCATTTTTCACGATTCGAGGGAAGCTTTAGCTACGAGCAGTCGTGGCCGAGTGGTTAAGGCGTCTGACTAGAAATCAGATTCCCTCTGGGAGCGTAGGTTCGAGTCCTACCGACTGCGTCGGTTTTTTTATTTTTTGTTTCAGAAGAGAGAGCAGAAAATTTCGCAGTTTGCCTGTCGTTCTGGTACCTCGCTACACCTCACCTCTCACAGTCGTTTATAGCGCCTGTCCTTTTGATAAGGGCGAATTCCAAGCGTCAGCTTTCGCGTCAGCCGAGCAAAGTCGGGACAAGTCGGGACATACTACAGGATGGCCTGCGTGGAGCGACGACGGAAAGAAAACGTTAATTCAACAGCACGTGGCTCACATACTCATACGCATAGATTTGCGCCCGTTGCGGTGGCCGGGAATCGAACGCGGCTCAACTGCTCGGAAGGCAACTATGCTCACCATTACACTACCACCGCACAGCCGCTGCTCGCAACGCCGCGCTGTGTCGGCTTCCCGCCCGCCGGCAGTGGCCCACGGTGATAGTAGCTGTAGGCGCTTTACGAGGTAGGAGGGTGCATTCGGGCAGCGCCTCCACGCACGCTGCGTCTTTGGGCAAGGCTCGTCGCCGCGGCCGCAACGTTACTCACACAATAGTGACGAGCGGTCGCTTTGAGGCAGTGTAGTGGGGGACTCCGCGTGTGTAGCACTTTTTTCGGTTGTATCCGACGTCGCTGGGTGGCAATCCCACTTTCCCTGCAGACAGCTGCTCGGGAATATGCTCGGGAAGCACGGACGTCATCGGACGTCCGCCCCCAACAAATGCAACTAACAAAATGAGAACAACAACTAAAAAAGTGGTAGGTTGTTCGACTACCACGCGGGCGGCCCGGCTTCGATTCCCGGCCGATGCATCGTTTTGCTGTTCTCGCTATAGTGCTGCCGCGCCGATTGCTCGCTTGAGGTGCGCCAGCCTCAGGAATGTATAGCAGGATTCGCTGTGAGAAGAACCAAACATGCAGCACGCAAGAGACCCTACTTGGACGGCCGCGTGCTGTTACTGAACTCCAGCGTCGGCCTGGCCCTACAGGCCGCTGTGTTCAGGTGCCGCAAGGGCGATGTACTATAACCTCAGGCAGTGCTGCTTTCCGTCGTTAAAAAAGCTGCGGCAGCAGTTTACTCTAGCAAGTCGGGAAAGCACGCGTAGCGACACAACAGATTCCTGAGAAAGCGCAAACTGTCTATCTCTAATATGTGAGACTTACCAAGATTCCTGGGATGATGGTTGCAACGAGCCTCGGTAGCGCAGTAGGTAGCGCGTAAGTCTCATAATCTTAAGGTCGTGAGTTCGATCCTCACCCGGGGCATTTAATTTGCTGTACATCACGGCTGAATTAACGGCGTTGCTATTGCTAGTGAACGAACTTAATTGTCGTTTGTTATCCACAAGGAGTCCACGCCTCAGCGTCACAATGTTTACTTCCCATTATGGCAAGGTACAACTTTGATCATTCTCCTCCCCTGTTATGAGTGAAATATGATGCAAACAGCAATGAATAGACAGTTTCGAGCTGTGCGCCATGCCAGTCTGCACGCGCAAAAATGCTCGCAAACAGAGAACAACACTGAGTCCGGATTCAGCACGAAATGCGAGAGGAGAGGGAGTAAATCTCACGTTTCTCGAGCAAATCCGGTGTGGTCTAGTGGCTAGGATACCTGGCTTTCACCCAGGAGGCCCGGGTTCGATTCCCGGTACCGTAAGGGAAGTTTTTGCGCACACGACCCTCCATGTTTTGGCCTTCCAACCTTCGTTTGTCGCCCTCCTTCCGGAGCTTCAACCGAACGTAATCGGGGGAAGCAGGCACAGGATGCAATTACTGTCAGCACCGGGATAAAGGGAGAAGAGGCACTGGTCCGCTGTTGGGGTGCTACCAGCGTCAGTGGGAAGTCGGTGAAGTCGCCAGTTGCGCCAGAAGCCAGCAATTACCGTAGTACGCCTACACACGCGTTCCAGTTATTCACATTGCTTGCAGTCGCTCCATGCACAACAAGCGTGAACCCGGATAGCTCAGTCGGTAGAGCATTAGGCTTTTAACCTAAGGGTCCAGGGTTCGAATCCCTGTTCGTGCGAAGATTTTAACGCTTCCGTAATGGCTCGTCTCGTAGCGCTGGTAGCCCTGCCGTAATCAGTGCACCGAGTTCGTTTCCTGTCAACATTCTGCGCAGACCGGTTGCATTTTTCACGATTCGAGGGAAGCTTTAGCTACGAGCAGTCGTGGCCGAGTGGTTAAGGCGTCTGACTAGAAATCAGATTCCCTCTGGGAGCGTAGGTTCGAGTCCTACCGACTGCGTCGGTTTTTTTATTTTTTGTTTCAGAAGAGAGAGCAGAAAATTTCGCAGTTTGCCTGTCGTTCTGGTACCTCGCTACACCTCACCTCTCACAGTCGTTTATAGCGCCTGTCCTTTTGATAAGGGCGAATTCCAAGCGTCAGCTTTCGCGTCAGCCGAGCAAAGTCGGGACAAGTCGGGACATACTACAGGATGGCCTGCGTGGAGCGACGACGGAAAGAAAACGTTAATTCAACAGCACGTGGCTCACATACTCATACGCATAGATTTGCGCCCGTTGCGGTGGCCGGGAATCGAACGCGGCTCAACTGCTCGGAAGGCAACTATGCTCACCATTACACTACCACCGCACAGCCGCTGCTCGCAACGCCGCGCTGTGTCGGCTTCCCGCCCGCCGGCAGTGGCCCACGGTGATAGTAGCTGTAGGCGCTTTACGAGGTAGGAGGGTGCATTCGGGCAGCGCCTCCACGCACGCTGCGTCTTTGGGCAAGGCTCGTCGCCGCGGCCGCAACGTTACTCACACAATAGTGACGAGCGGTCGCTTTGAGGCAGTGTAGTGGGGGACTCCGCGTGTGTAGCACTTTTTTCGGTTGTATCCGACGTCGCTGGGTGGCAATCCCACTTTCCCTGCAGACAGCTGCTCGGGAATATGCTCGGGAAGCACGGACGTCATCGGACGTCCGCCCCCAACAAATGCAACTAACAAAATGAGAACAACAACTAAAAAAGTGGTAGGTTGTTCGACTACCACGCGGGCGGCCCGGCTTCGATTCCCGGCCGATGCATCGTTTTGCTGTTCTCGCTATAGTGCTGCCGCGCCGATTGCTCGCTTGAGGTGCGCCAGCCTCAGGAATGTATAGCAGGATTCGCTGTGAGAAGAACCAAACATGCAGCACGCAAGAGACCCTACTTGGACGGCCGCGTGCTGTTACTGAACTCCAGCGTCGGCCTGGCCCTACAGGCCGCTGTGTTCAGGTGCCGCAAGGGCGATGTACTATAACCTCAGGCAGTGCTGCTTTCCGTCGTTAAAAAAGCTGCGGCAGCAGTTTACTCTAGCAAGTCGGGAAAGCACGCGTAGCGACACAACAGATTCCTGAGAAAGCGCAAACTGTCTATCTCTAATATGTGAGACTTACCAAGATTCCTGGGATGATGGTTGCAACGAGCCTCGGTAGCGCAGTAGGTAGCGCGTAAGTCTCATAATCTTAAGGTCGTGAGTTCGATCCTCACCCGGGGCATTTAATTTGCTGTACATCACGGCTGAATTAACGGCGTTGCTATTGCTAGTGAACGAACTTAATTGTCGTTTGTTATCCACAAGGAGTCCACGCCTCAGCGTCACAATGTTTACTTCCCATTATGGCAAGGTACAACTTTGATCATTCTCCTCCCCTGTTATGAGTGAAATATGATGCAAACAGCAATGAATAGACAGTTTCGAGCTGTGCGCCATGCCAGTCTGCACGCGCAAAAATGCTCGCAAACAGAGAACAACACTGAGTCCGGATTCAGCACGAAATGCGAGAGGAGAGGGAGTAAATCTCACGTTTCTCGAGCAAATCCGGTGTGGTCTAGTGGCTAGGATACCTGGCTTTCACCCAGGAGGCCCGGGTTCGATTCCCGGTACCGTAAGGGAAGTTTTTGCGCACACGACCCTCCATCTTTTGGCCTTCCAACCTTCGTTTGTCGCCCTCCTTCCGGAGCTTCAACCGAACGTAATCGGGGGAAGCAGGCACAGGATGCAATTACTGTCAGCACCGGGATAAAGGGAGAAGAGGCACTGGTCCGCTGTTGGGGTGCTACCAGCGTCAGTGGGAAGTCGGTGAAGTCGCCAGTTGCGCCAGAAGCCAGCAATTACCGTAGTACGCCTACACGCGCGTTCCAGTTATTCACATTGCTTGCAGTCGCTCCATGCACAACAAGCGTGAACCCGGATAGCTCAGTCGGTAGAGCATTAGGCTTTTAACCTAAGGGTCCAGGGTTCGAATCCCTGTTCGTGCGAAGATTTTAACGCTTCCGTAATGGCTCGTCTCGTAGCGCTGGTAGCCCTGCCGTAATCAGTGCACCGAGTTCGTTTCCTGTCAACATTCTGCGCAGACCGGTTGCATTTTTCACGATTCGAGGGAAGCTTTAGCTACGAGCAGTCGTGGCCGAGTGGTTAAGGCGTCTGACTAGAAATCAGATTCCCTCTGGGAGCGTAGGTTCGAGTCCTACCGACTGCGTCGGTTTTTTTATTTTTTGTTTCAGAAGAGAGAGCAGAAAATTTCGCAGTTTGCCTGTCGTTCTGGTACCTCGCTACACCTCACCTCTCACAGTCGTTTATAGCGCCTGTCCTTTTGATAAGGGCGAATTCCAAGCGTCAGCTTTCGCGTCAGCCGAGCAAAGTCGGGACATACTACAGGATGGCCTGCGTGGAGCGACGACGGAAAGAAAACGTTAATTCAACAGCACGTGGCTCACATACTCATACGCATAGATTTGCGCCCGTTGCGGTGGCCGGGAATCGAACGCGGCTCAACTGCTCGGAAGGCAACTATGCTCACCATTACACTACCACCGCACAGCCGCTGCTCGCAACGCCGCGCTGTGTCGGCTTCCCGCCCGCCGGCAGTGGCCCACGGTGATAGTAGCTGTAGGCGCTTTACGAGGTAGGAGGGTGCATTCGGGCAGCGCCTCCACGCACGCTGCGTCTTTGGGCAAGGCTCGTCGCCGCGGCCGCAACGTTACTCACACAATAGTGACGAGCGGTCGCTTTGAGGCAGTGTAGTGGGGGACTCCGCGTGTGTAGCACTTTTTTCGGTTGTATCCGACGTCGCTGGGTGGCAATCCCACTTTCCCTGCAGACAGCTGCTCGGGAATATGCTCGGGAAGCACGGACGTCATCGGACGTCCGCCCCCAACAAATGCAACTAACAAAATGAGAACAACAACTAAAAAAGTGGTAGGTTGTTCGACTACCACGCGGGCGGCCCGGCTTCGATTCCCGGCCGATGCATCGTTTTGCTGTTCTCGCTATAGTGCTGCCGCGCCGATTGCTCGCTTGAGGTGCGCCAGCCTCAGGAATGTATAGCAGGATTCGCTGTGAGAAGAACCAAACATGCAGCACGCAAGAGACCCTACTTGGACGGCCGCGTGCTGTTACTGAACTCCAGCGTCGGCCTGGCCCTACAGGCCGCTGTGTTCAGGTGCCGCAAGGGCGATGTACTATAACCTCAGGCAGTGCTGCTTTCCGTCGTTAAAAAAGCTGCGGCAGCAGTTTACTCTAGCAAGTCGGGAAAGCACGCGTAGCGACACAACAGATTCCTGAGAAAGCGCAAACTGTCTATCTCTAATATGTGAGACTTACCAAGATTCCTGGGATGATGGTTGCAACGAGCCTCGGTAGCGCAGTAGGTAGCGCGTAAGTCTCATAATCTTAAGGTCGTGAGTTCGATCCTCACCCGGGGCATTTAATTTGCTGTACATCACGGCTGAATTAACGGCGTTGCTATTGCTAGTGAACGAACTTAATTGTCGTTTGTTATCCACAAGGAGTCCACGCCTCAGCGTCACAATGTTTACTTCCCATTATGGCAAGGTACAACTTTGATCATTCTCCTCCCCTGTTATGAGTGAAATATGATGCAAACAGCAATGAATAGACAGTTTCGAGCTGTGCGCCATGCCAGTCTGCACGCGCAAAAATGCTCGCAAACAGAGAACAACACTGAGTCCGGATTCAGCACGAAATGCGAGAGGAGAGGGAGTAAATCTCACGTTTCTCGAGCAAATCCGGTGTGGTCTAGTGGCTAGGATACCTGGCTTTCACCCAGGAGGCCCGGGTTCGATTCCCGGTACCGGAAGGGAAGTTTTTGCGCACACGACCCTCCATCTTTTGGCCTTCCAACCTTCGTTTGTCGCCCTCCTTCCGGAGCTTCAACCGAACGTAATTGGGGGAAGCAGGCACAGGATGCAATTACTGTCAGCACCGGGATAAAGGGAGAAGAGGCACTGGTCCGCTGTTGGGGTGCTACCAGCGTCAGTGGGAAGTCGGTGAAGTCGCCAGTTGCGCCAGAAGCCAGCAATTACCGTAGTACGCCTACACACGCGTTCCAGTTATTCACATTGCTTGCAGTCGCTCCATGCACAACAAGCGTGAGCCCGGATAGCTCAGTCGGTAGAGCATTAGGCTTTTAACCTAAGGGTCCAGGGTTCGAATCCCTGTTCGTGCGAAGATTTTAACGCTTCCGTAATGGCTCGTCTCGTAGCGCTGGTAGCCCTGCCGTAATCAGTGCACCGAGTTCGTTTCCTGTCAACATTCTGCGCAGACCGGTTGCATTTTTCACGATTCGAGGGAAGCTTTAGCTACGAGCAGTCGTGGCCGAGTGGTTAAGGCGTCTGACTAGAAATCAGATTCCCTCTGGGAGCGTAGGTTCGAGTCCTACCGACTGCGTCGGTTTTTTTATTTTTTGTTTCAGAAGAGAGAGCAGAAAATTTCGCAGTTTGCCTGTCGTTCTGGTACCTCGCTACACCTCACCTCTCACAGTCGTTTATAGCGCCTGTCCTTTTGATAAGGGCGAATTCCAAGCGTCAGCTTTCGCGTCAGCCGAGCAAAGTCGGGACAAGTCGGGACATACTACAGGATGGCCTGCGTGGAGCGACGACGGAAAGAAAACGTTAATTCAACAGCACGTGGCTCACATACTCATACGCATAGATTTGCGCCCGTTGCGGTGGCCGGGAATCGAACGCGGCTCAACTGCTCGGAAGGCAACTATGCTCACCATTACACTACCACCGCACAGCCGCTGCTCGCAACGCCGCGCTGTGTCGGCTTCCCGCCCGCCGGCAGTGGCCCACGGTGATAGTAGCTGTAGGCGCTTTACGAGGTAGGAGGGTGCATTCGGGCAGCGCCTCCACGCACGCTGCGTCTTTGGGCAAGGCTCGTCGCCGCGGCCGCAACGTTACTCACACAATAGTGACGAGCGGTCGCTTTGAGGCAGTGTAGTGGGGGACTCCGCGTGTGTAGCACTTTTTTCGGTTGTATCCGACGTCGCTGGGTGGCAATCCCACTTTCCCTGCAGACAGCTGCTCGGGAATATGCTCGGGAAGCACGGACGTCATCGGACGTCCGCCCCCAACAAATGCAACTAACAAAATGAGAACAACAACTAAAAAAGTGGTAGGTTGTTCGACTACCACGCGGGCGGCCCGGCTTCGATTCCCGGCCGATGCATCGTTTTGCTGTTCTCGCTATAGTGCTGCCGCGCCGATTGCTCGCTTGAGGTGCGCCAGCCTCAGGAATGTATAGCAGGATTCGCTGTGAGAAGAACCAAACATGCAGCACGCAAGAGACCCTACTTGGACGGCCGCGTGCTGTTACTGAACTCCAGCGTCGGCCTGGCCCTACAGGCCGCTGTGTTCAGGTGCCGCAAGGGCGATGTACTATAACCTCAGGCAGTGCTGCTTTCCGTCGTTAAAAAAGCTGCGGCAGCAGTTTACTCTAGCAAGTCGGGAAAGCACGCGTAGCGACACAACAGATTCCTGAGAAAGCGCAAACTGTCTATCTCTAATATGTGAGACTTACCAAGATTCCTGGGATGATGGTTGCAACGAGCCTCGGTAGCGCAGTAGGTAGCGCGTAAGTCTCATAATCTTAAGGTCGTGAGTTCGATCCTCACCCGGGGCATTTAATTTGCTGTACATCACGGCTGAATTAACGGCGTTGCTATTGCTAGTGAACGAACTTAATTGTCGTTTGTTATCCACAAGGAGTCCACGCCTCAGCGTCACAATGTTTACTTCCCATTATGGCAAGGTACAACTTTGATCATTCTCCTCCCCTGTTATGAGTGAAATATGATGCAAACAGCAATGAATAGACAGTTTCGAGCTGTGCGCCATGCCAGTCTGCACGCGCAAAAATGCTCGCAAACAGAGAACAACACTGAGTCCGGATTCAGCACGAAATGCGAGAGGAGAGGGAGTAAATCTCACGTTTCTCGAGCAAATCCGGTGTGGTCTAGTGGCTAGGATACCTGGCTTTCACCCAGGAGGCCCGGGTTCGATTCCCGGTACCGGAAGGGAAGTTTTTGCGCACACGACCCTCCATCTTTTGGCCTTCCAACCTTCGTTTGTCGCCCTCCTTCCGGAGCTTCAACCGAACGTAATCGGGGGAAGCAGGCACAGGATGCAATTACTGTCAGCACCGGGATAAAGGGAGAAGAGGCACTGGTCCGCTGTTGGGGTGCTACCAGCGTCAGTGGGAAGTCGGTGAAGTCGCCAGTTGCGCCAGAAGCCAGCAATTACCGTAGTACGCCTACACACGCGTTCCAGTTATTCACATTGCTTGCAGTCGTAATTCCGGTTTTCGCTGTCGCCGCGGTCGGACGTGCTAGCTGGTTGCTCCGCGTCGCCGGTGTCGTTGCCAGTGTTTACTGTTTGCCGTTGTGTGTTTCTGTGTTCCGAGTGATTCACGTGCATTGTATTTTTTTTTTTTTTTTTTTGTGGTCGTCCTTTTCGTCAGCAACTTGCCGATCTTGTACGGGATTCGGACTTGACCGGATTCCATACAGCTGCAGCGCCATGTCTACCACCATCCGGAAAAACACCCTGGTTTTTGGCTTTGACAAGGATACCCGCCGAGTTCAACCGACCGCCCTCGAGATTCACGACTGGCTAACCGAGGTAATAGGCATCACTTCTGATTCTGTGCACACCACCCAGCTAGATTCTGATCGTTATTGCGTGTTTGTCAAGTTTCTCAGTCCAGTAGCAGTTGATCGACTTATTGAAAAAATCGGCAAACAAGTCCCTTTTGTTCATCGCGACGGCACCACTAGTATGGTTACTGTAACACGTGCCGATACATCGATTCAGACAGTTAGAGTACTTAACTTGCCCATAGAGATTGACAATGCTAAAATTAAAGATGCACTATCTAAGTTTGGTGAGGTTAAAGAAATTGTCAACGAAAAGTGGTCGTCTCGCTACAAATTACAATGTTTCAATGGGATTAGATCTGTGGACATGGAAGTAAAAATGAACATTCCTTCTCACATCACGGTTGACGGTTATAAGGCTCACATTATATATTCTGGTCAAGCCCCCACCTGCCATATCTGCAATGAAATAGGCCATCTTCGCCAGGATTGCCCCCGCCGAGTTTTTGTCTTAAAAAATAATCTCCAGCCGCGGCGTAGATTAACACTTAACGAGGTAATGGCAGTAGATACTTCTGGTTCTTCTGCAGACCCTGATGTTGATGCTCCCCAGGCAACTACCTCCGAGACCCCGCCCATAACTGCTGATGCGTTTCCACCACTCGTAGGACGGCAAACTGCTGCGCCAGTTTGTCTTGAAAGTGAATCTCAGCAAAAGAAAAGGCCGCTGGAACGTAGTGATGAGCAGTCAGATGAGGAAGTATCTCCCGCGACTCCTGCGGCCGGGAAACCAAAACCATCAACCGCGGAGGATTTAGTACCAGATGATGTTATGCGGGTCGATTTTGAAGCTAGTGCGGATGGACTTGAGGGGATGCCGAATTCTGAGACGCCGGGTCATGAACAGGAACCTCCAATTTTGAGTGCCGTGCCCGAAGGACAACAACCGCTACAACGCGCACACAGTGAGGAAGTGTTGTGTCAACAACGCGCTACAGCTGACGCCCGACAACAAGTTTCGGGCGGAAGTAAACAGGTGCAAGTGTTTACCAACCTGCCAGCTGCCGGCGGCAGTGCTGCGACAACGACACGACCGCGTCTCAAAGAATCCACAAAAACTTCGGGACCTCAAAACGCCCCACGACGAAGGCTCAATCCACAGCCAAATCTCTCCGCTCCTCGCAACAAGGGAACTTCCACTTCCTCGCAAGCGGATGTAGTACCCCGAAATGTTAGTTATGAAATTGTGAGGGAACGATCCGGTGATGACAACAGCAAAGAACTCGGCGAAGCCCATCCTCCACAGTAGTAATTTCGTTGGTACAAGGCTTGTTCCATGCTGTCGCCTACGGTTGCAAAGCTTCTTTGTGTTTTTTCTGTCCTTTTCTCCGGTTATGGTTCACAGCATTCACTGTGTCGTTTTTGCTACAATCGGCTTATGATTCGTAGTGTATCACTTGTTATCGTTTTTTATTTCGCTTCTTGATCCACTAATCCTCTCATGGCTGCTTACATTATACCTTTGTTAATTCCGCAGCCGGCACTCTTGAGCTCGATGCCATCGTTTTATTATACTTTTACATCTCATTACCTATATGCTACAGGCCTATACTATCACCTCCCTTAATATCAATAGGATTACGTCAGAGTTAAAACTTGCTTTATTAAAACAATTTTTGTTTGACTCTGGTACAGATATTGCCCTTTTACAAGAGGTTGCAACATGGCAAATTAACATTCCCGGCTATGTTGCAATAATCAATTTCGCTCCTGAATTCAGTGCTGGCACAGCGATTTTAGTTAGGGAAGGAATACCTATAACCGATGTCGAAAAGTTAGACTCTGGACGGGGCATAGGCGTGAATATCATGGGCGTCAGTGTAATCAATCTGTATGCACCATCTGGAAGTACACGGCGCGCTGACAGATCGAAGTTTTTTAAGGAGGATATCATTTACTTACTGCGGAGAGACTCGCCAAACTTGATCATTGCCGGCGATTTTAATTGTGTATTGCACCATAAAGATCAATCCCCCAATTTTAATTATTCCCCTGAATTAAACTTTCTTGTTTCTCAAATGAAACTGAGGGACGCGTGGGAAGTTAAGTATCCCACGCTTGTGAAATACACGCACATTTCACATAATTCCAGTAGCAGGATTGATAGAATCTATATGTCAAGTCACATAGTGCGGAATTTGTTACAAGTGGAAATCACTCCAGTCAGCTTCTCTGATCACTGTAGTGTGAGCGCCTGCATAAACTTAGACCGGCAACCAACTCACTGGTTTAGGAATCAGTGGAGCATGAATGTCGGCCTTTTACCAGACGACGAGCTCGAGGTCGAATTAAAGACAGCTTGGGAATTTTGCTTGCGCTCTGTACACAACTTTCCGAGTGTTTTGGAGTGGTGGACCCGCAAGGCGAAGCCCAAATTACGGAAAGTAATTATATCTTATAGTATAGAGAGATCTCGGGCAGTTCGCCGTACAATGGAATTTTACTACATGGTCTTAAGGGATTTGTATGATCAGGCAGATGGCTCAGACAGGCGCCTGTCCGACATCAAGAAAATTAAAGCGACATTATTAAGCTTAAAGAGAAAACAACTGGAGGGTCTTAAACTTAAGTCAAAAGCCAGATCCGTTAGCGAGGACGAAACGGCTGCGTTATATCATCTGATTAAACATCGCAAGAACCGACGACGGATATTCATGGACGAACTTAAATTAGAAAACGGTACTGTCCTCACTGTGCAAAACGAGATCATCAGAGAAATCCACAGGTATTACAGTGCCCTGTATGAGGCAGAAGCAACGCAAGAGGACGATTTGGATGACTTATTTGCGTTTACAACCTCCACAATTACTGCCGACGACAACGCCAGCTTATTTTCAGCTTTTAGTCCAGATGAAGTCCTTGAAATAATTCGCGGCTCCCCTAAAAGTAAATCGCCGGGCCCTGATGGCCTTCCGGTCGAATTCTATCAACGATATTGGAGTATCATAGGTGATAAGTTGACACAAGCCGTTAACGACGTACTGCGGGGAAAGTTTGTACCATCAGAACTTAAAGAATGTAAAATCGTGTTGATTCCTAAAAATAAGGGATGTAAAAAGATTAACAACTTCCGGCCGATTTCTCTTCTTAACTCAGATTATAAGATTATTGCGAGAGCTTTAAACAATCGAATGATGCCGTTGACCGCAAACATAATTGGGCAACAGCAAACTTGTGCTTATAGGCGATCAATATTTCAGACTACAGCACAATATAGAGATATCGTCGCTCTGTCGTCTGCCAGCACCATTAATTGCGGCCTCCTTTTTCTCGATTTTTATAAAGCATTTGATAATGTCAGCCATAAATACCTCTTCGAAACAATGCGGAAGATGGGCTTCGGGCATGACTCCATCGCTGTCGTGCGCAATATGATAACTGGTCTGACTGCCACGATCTCCGTTAACTGCCAGCTCACAAGACCAATTACCATCGCAAGGGGTGTCCCCCAAGGAAGCCCCCTTTCCATGTTGCTCTTTGTCATCTCCCTAGAACCATTGCTGCGGCTGGTACATGAGCACATGACGGGCATAACGATCGCCGGGAAGAAAACTGCAGTTGGGGCATATGCTGATGATGTCGGCATCGTCGTGAGGAACAGGGATGATGTGATTGTACTGGAGGCAGACCTCAGGCGATATTGTTCCGCTTCTGGCGCAAAAATGAACGAAACTAAAAGCAAATTTCTACGTATAAGGGGACTTGACGATGTCGGCCTAGAATGGGCTACCCATGTTACGGAACACAAATCTCTTGGGACGATACTGACGGTCCCTCCACAAAGGATGATAACGGCAAATTGGCGGGATGTCTTGTTCAAAGTCAAGGGTGCTTTAATAGATAACGTTTATCGCAGTATGGACCAAATTCAGAGGGTTAAATTTATAAATACATGTATCCTGTCGCGAGCATATTATGTGGCACAGGTCTTTCCAATCCCCACAGTCATAGCCAAACAGATAATGAGCCAGTTGACCAATTTTCTGTGGCGGGGGGAAATATTTCGAGTTGACGTGAAGACTGTGACCCTCGACCCTCTGCATGGCGGTCTGGGTCTGACCGATCTGAACGCCAAAGCAATGGCTTTGTACATTAAACGGATGACATCATTAATCCAAAACTACTCTGACACCCTTACGGCAAGGTTGTTTGAGGCAGTCGCGCCGAAAAGCGTAGAACCGCCCATCAATGTGCAGACGATCGACTACCAGCTCTCCCACATCCGCACATATTATCTGGAAAAGAGCTACTTGAGCGAGGTCCTTCTCCAACATCGACCTTTAACTGCCAAGGACATTCTGGAGCACAGGAAACAATATGAGGGCAAGAACAAAATTGAACAAAAGCACACTGGAGTCAATTGGGATGTTCTGTGGGCGAACATCAGCAGCAGTGTACTTCCGTCTTTGGTCAGGTCGACATGGTATAAAACGGTTAACAACATTATCAGCACAAATGAGCGCCTGCATGCGATTGGGCTAAGCGACACAGCCCATTGTCCAGATTGTCACCAAGTGGATACTGTTCCCCACAGATATACTTGCAGTCACCGCATGCGCAATTGGCAATGGGTTCGTCAAAAAGTCGCCCTTATAACTCGGACTTCTGAAAATAACATCGACACGAACTTACTGCACAGACCAGACGTCAAATATTTTCCACCAACTAAAAATAATGCTGTCATGTGGCTGTTGGGCCAATATACAAGTCATGTCTTCAATCGGCTGACGGGCGAAGATTACAGCGAGTTTCAGTTACACATGGAAACGGAATATACTAAAATTAGAAACTATGCGGATCACCGTCGCAAGTACGGTAATATGCTTCATATTGCATTCACTAGAACAGGAATTGGATAGCTGTTCGAGCTCTGAAACCTTCACCCGTTTATGTATCAACCAAATGATCTGGCTCCAGTCCCATATTGATGCTTTTCCAATATATATAAATAAATAAATAAATAAATACATCAATAAAAAAAAAAAAAAAAATAAAAAAAAAAAAAGATAGCTCAGTCGGTAGAGCATTAGGCTTTTAACCTAAGGGTCCAGGGTTCGAATCCCTGTTCGTGCGAAGATTTTAACGCTTCCGTAATGGCTCGTCTCGTAGCGCTGGTAGCCCTGCCGTAATCAGTGCACCGAGTTCGTTTCCTGTCAACATTCTGCGCAGACCGGTTGCATTTTTCACGATTCGAGGGAAGCTTTAGCTACGAGCAGTCGTGGCCGAGTGGTTAAGGCGTCTGACTAGAAATCAGATTCCCTCTGGGAGCGTAGGTTCGAGTCCTACCGACTGCGTCGGTTTTTTTATTTTTTGTTTCAGAAGAGAGAGCAGAAAATTTCGCAGTTTGCCTGTCGTTCTGGTACCTCGCTACACCTCACCTCTCACAGTCGTTTATAGCGCCTGTCCTTTTGATAAGGGCGAATTCCAAGCGTCAGCTTTCGCGTCAGCCGAGCAAAGTCGGGACAAGTCGGGACATACTACAGGATGGCCTGCGTGGAGCGACGACGGAAAGAAAACGTTAATTCAACAGCACGTGGCTCACATACTCATACGCATAGATTTGCGCCCGTTGCGGTGGCCGGGAATCGAACGCGGCTCAACTGCTCGGAAGGCAACTATGCTCACCATTACACTACCACCGCACAGCCGCTGCTCGCAACGCCGCGCTGTGTCGGCTTCCCGCCCGCCGGCAGTGGCCCACGGTGATAGTAGCTGTAGGCGCTTTACGAGGTAGGAGGGTGCATTCGGGCAGCGCCTCCACGCACGCTGCGTCTTTGGGCAAGGCTCGTCGCCGCGGCCGCAACGTTACTCACACAATAGTGACGAGCGGTCGCTTTGAGGCAGTGTAGTGGGGGACTCCGCGTGTGTAGCACTTTTTTCGGTTGTATCCGACGTCGCTGGGTGGCAATCCCACTTTCCCTGCAGACAGCTGCTCGGGAATATGCTCGGGAAGCACGGACGTCATCGGACGTCCGCCCCCAACAAATGCAACTAACAAAATGAGAACAACAACTAAAAAAGTGGTAGGTTGTTCGACTACCACGCGGGCGGCCCGGCTTCGATTCCCGGCCGATGCATCGTTTTGCTGTTCTCGCTATAGTGCTGCCGCGCCGATTGCTCGCTTGAGGTGCGCCAGCCTCAGGAATGTATAGCAGGATTCGCTGTGAGAAGAACCAAACATGCAGCACGCAAGAGACCCTACTTGGACGGCCGCGTGCTGTTACTGAACTCCAGCGTCGGCCTGGCCCTACAGGCCGCTGTGTTCAGGTGCCGCAAGGGCGATGTACTATAACCTCAGGCAGTGCTGCTTTCCGTCGTTAAAAAAGCTGCGGCAGCAGTTTACTCTAGCAAGTCGGGAAAGCACGCGTAGCGACACAACAGATTCCTGAGAAAGCGCAAACTGTCTATCTCTAATATGTGAGACTTACCAAGATTCCTGGGATGATGGTTGCAACGAGCCTCGGTAGCGCAGTAGGTAGCGCGTAAGTCTCATAATCTTAAGGTCGTGAGTTCGATCCTCACCCGGGGCATTTAATTTGCTGTACATCACGGCTGAATTAACGGCGTTGCTATTGCTAGTGAACGAACTTAATTGTCGTTTGTTATCCACAAGGAGTCCACGCCTCAGCGTCACAATGTTTACTTCCCATTATGGCAAGGTACAACTTTGATCATTCTCCTCCCCTGTTATGAGTGAAATATGATGCAAACAGCAATGAATAGACAGTTTCGAGCTGTGCGCCATGCCAGTCTGCACGCGCAAAAATGCTCGCAAACAGAGAACAACACTGAGTCCGGATTCAGCACGAAATGCGAGAGGAGAGGGAGTAAATCTCACGTTTCTCGAGCAAATCCGGTGTGGTCTAGTGGCTAGGATACCTGGCTTTCACCCAGGAGGCCCGGGTTCGATTCCCGGTACCGGAAGGGAAGTTTTTGCGCACACGACCCTCCATCTTTTGGCCTTCCAACCTTCGTTTGTCGCCCTCCTTCCGGAGCTTCAACCGAACGTAATTGGGGGAAGCAGGCACAGGATGCAATTACTGTCAGCACCGGGATAAAGGGAGAAGAGGCACTGGTCCGCTGTTGGGGTGCTACCAGCGTCAGTGGGAAGTCGGTGAAGTCGCCAGTTGCGCCAGAAGCCAGCAATTACCGTAGTACGCCTACACACGCGTTCCAGTTATTCACATTGCTTGCAGTCGCTCCATGCACAACAAGCGTGAGCCCGGATAGCTCAGTCGGTAGAGCATTAGGCTTTTAACCTAAGGGTCCAGGGTTCGAATCCCTGTTCGTGCGAAGATTTTAACGCTTCCGTAATGGCTCGTCTCGTAGCGCTGGTAGCCCTGCCGTAATCAGTGCACCGAGTTCGTTTCCTGTCAACATTCTGCGCAGACCGGTTGCATTTTTCACGATTCGAGGGAAGCTTTAGCTACGAGCAGTCGTGGCCGAGTGGTTAAGGCGTCTGACTAGAAATCAGATTCCCTCTGGGAGCGTAGGTTCGAGTCCTACCGACTGCGTCGGTTTTTTTATTTTTTGTTTCAGAAGAGAGAGCAGAAAATTTCGCAGTTTGCCTGTCGTTCTGGTACCTCGCTACACCTCACCTCTCACAGTCGTTTATAGCGCCTGTCCTTTTGATAAGGGCGAATTCCAAGCGTCAGCTTTCGCGTCAGCCGAGCAAAGTCGGGACAAGTCGGGACATACTACAGGATGGCCTGCGTGGAGCGACGACGGAAAGAAAACGTTAATTCAACAGCACGTGGCTCACATACTCATACGCATAGATTTGCGCCCGTTGCGGTGGCCGGGAATCGAACGCGGCTCAACTGCTCGGAAGGCAACTATGCTCACCATTACACTACCACCGCACAGCCGCTGCTCGCAACGCCGCGCTGTGTCGGCTTCCCGCCCGCCGGCAGTGGCCCACGGTGATAGTAGCTGTAGGCGCTTTACGAGGTAGGAGGGTGCATTCGGGCAGCGCCTCCACGCACGCTGCGTCTTTGGGCAAGGCTCGTCGCCGCGGCCGCAACGTTACTCACACAATAGTGACGAGCGGTCGCTTTGAGGCAGTGTAGTGGGGGACTCCGCGTGTGTAGCACTTTTTTCGGTTGTATCCGACGTCGCTGGGTGGCAATCCCACTTTCCCTGCAGACAGCTGCTCGGGAATATGCTCGGGAAGCACGGACGTCATCGGACGTCCGCCCCCAACAAATGCAACTAACAAAATGAGAACAACAACTAAAAAAGTGGTAGGTTGTTCGACTACCACGCGGGCGGCCCGGCTTCGATTCCCGGCCGATGCATCGTTTTGCTGTTCTCGCTATAGTGCTGCCGCGCCGATTGCTCGCTTGAGGTGCGCCAGCCTCAGGAATGTATAGCAGGATTCGCTGTGAGAAGAACCAAACATGCAGCACGCAAGAGACCCTACTTGGACGGCCGCGTGCTGTTACTGAACTCCAGCGTCGGCCTGGCCCTACAGGCCGCTGTGTTCAGGTGCCGCAAGGGCGATGTACTATAACCTCAGGCAGTGCTGCTTTCCGTCGTTAAAAAAGCTGCGGCAGCAGTTTACTCTAGCAAGTCGGGAAAGCACGCGTAGCGACACAACAGATTCCTGAGAAAGCGCAAACTGTCTATCTCTAATATGTGAGACTTACCAAGATTCCTGGGATGATGGTTGCAACGAGCCTCGGTAGCGCAGTAGGTAGCGCGTAAGTCTCATAATCTTAAGGTCGTGAGTTCGATCCTCACCCGGGGCATTTAATTTGCTGTACATCACGGCTGAATTAACGGCGTTGCTATTGCTAGTGAACGAACTTAATTGTCGTTTGTTATCCACAAGGAGTCCACGCCTCAGCGTCACAATGTTTACTTCCCATTATGGCAAGGTACAACTTTGATCATTCTCCTCCCCTGTTATGAGTGAAATATGATGCAAACAGCAATGAA
The DNA here is from genome assembly GCF_023864275.1 of Schistocerca cancellata. Classification (NCBI taxonomy): domain Eukaryota; kingdom Metazoa; phylum Arthropoda; class Insecta; order Orthoptera; family Acrididae; genus Schistocerca; species Schistocerca cancellata. The sequence goes on from NW_026046649.1 coordinate 111,405, forward strand.
TAGACAGTTTCGAGCTGTGCGCCATGCCAGTCTGCACGCGCAAAAATGCTCGCAAACAGAGAACAACACTGAGTCCGGATTCAGCACGAAATGCGAGAGGAGAGGGAGTAAATCTCACGTTTCTCGAGCAAATCCGGTGTGGTCTAGTGGCTAGGATACCTGGCTTTCACCCAGGAGGCCCGGGTTCGATTCCCGGTACCGGAAGGGAAGTTTTTGCGCACACGACCCTCCATCTTTTGGCCTTCCAACCTTCGTTTGTCGCCCTCCTTCCGGAGCTTCAACCGAACGTAATTGGGGGAAGCAGGCACAGGATGCAATTACTGTCAGCACCGGGATAAAGGGAGAAGAGGCACTGGTCCGCTGTTGGGGTGCTACCAGCGTCAGTGGGAAGTCGGTGAAGTCGCCAGTTGCGCCAGAAGCCAGCAATTACCGTAGTACGCCTACACACGCGTTCCAGTTATTCACATTGCTTGCAGTCGCTCCATGCACAACAAGCGTGAGCCCGGATAGCTCAGTCGGTAGAGCATTAGGCTTTTAACCTAAGGGTCCAGGGTTCGAATCCCTGTTCGTGCGAAGATTTTAACGCTTCCGTAATGGCTCGTCTCGTAGCGCTGGTAGCCCTGCCGTAATCAGTGCACCGAGTTCGTTTCCTGTCAACATTCTGCGCAGACCGGTTGCATTTTTCACGATTCGAGGGAAGCTTTAGCTACGAGCAGTCGTGGCCGAGTGGTTAAGGCGTCTGACTAGAAATCAGATTCCCTCTGGGAGCGTAGGTTCGAGTCCTACCGACTGCGTCGGTTTTTTTATTTTTTGTTTCAGAAGAGAGAGCAGAAAATTTCGCAGTTTGCCTGTCGTTCTGGTACCTCGCTACACCTCACCTCTCACAGTCGTTTATAGCGCCTGTCCTTTTGATAAGGGCGAATTCCAAGCGTCAGCTTTCGCGTCAGCCGAGCAAAGTCGGGACAAGTCGGGACATACTACAGGATGGCCTGCGTGGAGCGACGACGGAAAGAAAACGTTAATTCAACAGCACGTGGCTCACATACTCATACGCATAGATTTGCGCCCGTTGCGGTGGCCGGGAATCGAACGCGGCTCAACTGCTCGGAAGGCAACTATGCTCACCATTACACTACCACCGCACAGCCGCTGCTCGCAACGCCGCGCTGTGTCGGCTTCCCGCCCGCCGGCAGTGGCCCACGGTGATAGTAGCTGTAGGCGCTTTACGAGGTAGGAGGGTGCATTCGGGCAGCGCCTCCACGCACGCTGCGTCTTTGGGCAAGGCTCGTCGCCGCGGCCGCAACGTTACTCACACAATAGTGACGAGCGGTCGCTTTGAGGCAGTGTAGTGGGGGACTCCGCGTGTGTAGCACTTTTTTCGGTTGTATCCGACGTCGCTGGGTGGCAATCCCACTTTCCCTGCAGACAGCTGCTCGGGAATATGCTCGGGAAGCACGGACGTCATCGGACGTCCGCCCCCAACAAATGCAACTAACAAAATGAGAACAACAACTAAAAAAGTGGTAGGTTGTTCGACTACCACGCGGGCGGCCCGGCTTCGATTCCCGGCCGATGCATCGTTTTGCTGTTCTCGCTATAGTGCTGCCGCGCCGATTGCTCGCTTGAGGTGCGCCAGCCTCAGGAATGTATAGCAGGATTCGCTGTGAGAAGAACCAAACATGCAGCACGCAAGAGACCCTACTTGGACGGCCGCGTGCTGTTACTGAACTCCAGCGTCGGCCTGGCCCTACAGGCCGCTGTGTTCAGGTGCCGCAAGGGCGATGTACTATAACCTCAGGCAGTGCTGCTTTCCGTCGTTAAAAAAGCTGCGGCAGCAGTTTACTCTAGCAAGTCGGGAAAGCACGCGTAGCGACACAACAGATTCCTGAGAAAGCGCAAACTGTCTATCTCTAATATGTGAGACTTACCAAGATTCCTGGGATGATGGTTGCAACGAGCCTCGGTAGCGCAGTAGGTAGCGCGTAAGTCTCATAATCTTAAGGTCGTGAGTTCGATCCTCACCCGGGGCATTTAATTTGCTGTACATCACGGCTGAATTAACGGCGTTGCTATTGCTAGTGAACGAACTTAATTGTCGTTTGTTATCCACAAGGAGTCCACGCCTCAGCGTCACAATGTTTACTTCCCATTATGGCAAGGTACAACTTTGATCATTCTCCTCCCCTGTTATGAGTGAAATATGATGCAAACAGCAATGAATAGACAGTTTCGAGCTGTGCGCCATGCCAGTCTGCACGCGCAAAAATGCTCGCAAACAGAGAACAACACTGAGTCCGGATTCAGCACGAAATGCGAGAGGAGAGGGAGTAAATCTCACGTTTCTCGAGCAAATCCGGTGTGGTCTAGTGGCTAGGATACCTGGCTTTCACCCAGGAGGCCCGGGTTCGATTCCCGGTACCGGAAGGGAAGTTTTTGCGCACACGACCCTCCATCTTTTGGCCTTCCAACCTTCGTTTGTCGCCCTCCTTCCGGAGCTTCAACCGAACGTAATTGGGGGAAGCAGGCACAGGATGCAATTACTGTCAGCACCGGGATAAAGGGAGAAGAGGCACTGGTCCGCTGTTGGGGTGCTACCAGCGTCAGTGGGAAGTCGGTGAAGTCGCCAGTTGCGCCAGAAGCCAGCAATTACCGTAGTACGCCTACACACGCGTTCCAGTTATTCACATTGCTTGCAGTCGCTCCATGCACAACAAGCGTGAGCCCGGATAGCTCAGTCGGTAGAGCATTAGGCTTTTAACCTAAGGGTCCAGGGTTCGAATCCCTGTTCGTGCGAAGATTTTAACGCTTCCGTAATGGCTCGTCTCGTAGCGCTGGTAGCCCTGCCGTAATCAGTGCACCGAGTTCGTTTCCTGTCAACATTCTGCGCAGACCGGTTGCATTTTTCACGATTCGAGGGAAGCTTTAGCTACGAGCAGTCGTGGCCGAGTGGTTAAGGCGTCTGACTAGAAATCAGATTCCCTCTGGGAGCGTAGGTTCGAGTCCTACCGACTGCGTCGGTTTTTTTATTTTTTGTTTCAGAAGAGAGAGCAGAAAATTTCGCAGTTTGCCTGTCGTTCTGGTACCTCGCTACACCTCACCTCTCACAGTCGTTTATAGCGCCTGTCCTTTTGATAAGGGCGAATTCCAAGCGTCAGCTTTCGCGTCAGCCGAGCAAAGTCGGGACAAGTCGGGACATACTACAGGATGGCCTGCGTGGAGCGACGACGGAAAGAAAACGTTAATTCAACAGCACGTGGCTCACATACTCATACGCATAGATTTGCGCCCGTTGCGGTGGCCGGGAATCGAACGCGGCTCAACTGCTCGGAAGGCAACTATGCTCACCATTACACTACCACCGCACAGCCGCTGCTCGCAACGCCGCGCTGTGTCGGCTTCCCGCCCGCCGGCAGTGGCCCACGGTGATAGTAGCTGTAGGCGCTTTACGAGGTAGGAGGGTGCATTCGGGCAGCGCCTCCACGCACGCTGCGTCTTTGGGCAAGGCTCGTCGCCGCGGCCGCAACGTTACTCACACAATAGTGACGAGCGGTCGCTTTGAGGCAGTGTAGTGGGGGACTCCGCGTGTGTAGCACTTTTTTCGGTTGTATCCGACGTCGCTGGGTGGCAATCCCACTTTCCCTGCAGACAGCTGCTCGGGAATATGCTCGGGAAGCACGGACGTCATCGGACGTCCGCCCCCAACAAATGCAACTAACAAAATGAGAACAACAACTAAAAAAGTGGTAGGTTGTTCGACTACCACGCGGGCGGCCCGGCTTCGATTCCCGGCCGATGCATCGTTTTGCTGTTCTCGCTATAGTGCTGCCGCGCCGATTGCTCGCTTGAGGTGCGCCAGCCTCAGGAATGTATAGCAGGATTCGCTGTGAGAAGAACCAAACATGCAGCACGCAAGAGACCCTACTTGGACGGCCGCGTGCTGTTACTGAACTCCAGCGTCGGCCTGGCCCTACAGGCCGCTGTGTTCAGGTGCCGCAAGGGCGATGTACTATAACCTCAGGCAGTGCTGCTTTCCGTCGTTAAAAAAGCTGCGGCAGCAGTTTACTCTAGCAAGTCGGGAAAGCACGCGTAGCGACACAACAGATTCCTGAGAAAGCGCAAACTGTCTATCTCTAATATGTGAGACTTACCAAGATTCCTGGGATGATGGTTGCAACGAGCCTCGGTAGCGCAGTAGGTAGCGCGTAAGTCTCATAATCTTAAGGTCGTGAGTTCGATCCTCACCCGGGGCATTTAATTTGCTGTACATCACGGCTGAATTAACGGCGTTGCTATTGCTAGTGAACGAACTTAATTGTCGTTTGTTATCCACAAGGAGTCCACGCCTCAGCGTCACAATGTTTACTTCCCATTATGGCAAGGTACAACTTTGATCATTCTCCTCCCCTGTTATGAGTGAAATATGATGCAAACAGCAATGAATAGACAGTTTCGAGCTGTGCGCCATGCCAGTCTGCACGCGCAAAAATGCTCGCAAACAGAGAACAACACTGAGTCCGGATTCAGCACGAAATGCGAGAGGAGAGGGAGTAAATCTCACGTTTCTCGAGCAAATCCGGTGTGGTCTAGTGGCTAGGATACCTGGCTTTCACCCAGGAGGCCCGGGTTCGATTCCCGGTACCGGAAGGGAAGTTTTTGCGCACACGACCCTCCATCTTTTGGCCTTCCAACCTTCGTTTGTCGCCCTCCTTCCGGAGCTTCAACCGAACGTAATTGGGGGAAGCAGGCACAGGATGCAATTACTGTCAGCACCGGGATAAAGGGAGAAGAGGCACTGGTCCGCTGTTGGGGTGCTACCAGCGTCAGTGGGAAGTCGGTGAAGTCGCCAGTTGCGCCAGAAGCCAGCAATTACCGTAGTACGCCTACACACGCGTTCCAGTTATTCACATTGCTTGCAGTCGCTCCATGCACAACAAGCGTGAGCCCGGATAGCTCAGTCGGTAGAGCATTAGGCTTTTAACCTAAGGGTCCAGGGTTCGAATCCCTGTTCGTGCGAAGATTTTAACGCTTCCGTAATGGCTCGTCTCGTAGCGCTGGTAGCCCTGCCGTAATCAGTGCACCGAGTTCGTTTCCTGTCAACATTCTGCGCAGACCGGTTGCATTTTTCACGATTCGAGGGAAGCTTTAGCTACGAGCAGTCGTGGCCGAGTGGTTAAGGCGTCTGACTAGAAATCAGATTCCCTCTGGGAGCGTAGGTTCGAGTCCTACCGACTGCGTCGGTTTTTTTATTTTTTGTTTCAGAAGAGAGAGCAGAAAATTTCGCAGTTTGCCTGTCGTTCTGGTACCTCGCTACACCTCACCTCTCACAGTCGTTTATAGCGCCTGTCCTTTTGATAAGGGCGAATTCCAAGCGTCAGCTTTCGCGTCAGCCGAGCAAAGTCGGGACAAGTCGGGACATACTACAGGATGGCCTGCGTGGAGCGACGACGGAAAGAAAACGTTAATTCAACAGCACGTGGCTCACATACTCATACGCATAGATTTGCGCCCGTTGCGGTGGCCGGGAATCGAACGCGGCTCAACTGCTCGGAAGGCAACTATGCTCACCATTACACTACCACCGCACAGCCGCTGCTCGCAACGCCGCGCTGTGTCGGCTTCCCGCCCGCCGGCAGTGGCCCACGGTGATAGTAGCTGTAGGCGCTTTACGAGGTAGGAGGGTGCATTCGGGCAGCGCCTCCACGCACGCTGCGTCTTTGGGCAAGGCTCGTCGCCGCGGCCGCAACGTTACTCACACAATAGTGACGAGCGGTCGCTTTGAGGCAGTGTAGTGGGGGACTCCGCGTGTGTAGCACTTTTTTCGGTTGTATCCGACGTCGCTGGGTGGCAATCCCACTTTCCCTGCAGACAGCTGCTCGGGAATATGCTCGGGAAGCACGGACGTCATCGGACGTCCGCCCCCAACAAATGCAACTAACAAAATGAGAACAACAACTAAAAAAGTGGTAGGTTGTTCGACTACCACGCGGGCGGCCCGGCTTCGATTCCCGGCCGATGCATCGTTTTGCTGTTCTCGCTATAGTGCTGCCGCGCCGATTGCTCGCTTGAGGTGCGCCAGCCTCAGGAATGTATAGCAGGATTCGCTGTGAGAAGAACCAAACATGCAGCACGCAAGAGACCCTACTTGGACGGCCGCGTGCTGTTACTGAACTCCAGCGTCGGCCTGGCCCTACAGGCCGCTGTGTTCAGGTGCCGCAAGGGCGATGTACTATAACCTCAGGCAGTGCTGCTTTCCGTCGTTAAAAAAGCTGCGGCAGCAGTTTACTCTAGCAAGTCGGGAAAGCACGCGTAGCGACACAACAGATTCCTGAGAAAGCGCAAACTGTCTATCTCTAATATGTGAGACTTACCAAGATTCCTGGGATGATGGTTGCAACGAGCCTCGGTAGCGCAGTAGGTAGCGCGTAAGTCTCATAATCTTAAGGTCGTGAGTTCGATCCTCACCCGGGGCATTTAATTTGCTGTACATCACGGCTGAATTAACGGCGTTGCTATTGCTAGTGAACGAACTTAATTGTCGTTTGTTATCCACAAGGAGTCCACGCCTCAGCGTCACAATGTTTACTTCCCATTATGGCAAGGTACAACTTTGATCATTCTCCTCCCCTGTTATGAGTGAAATATGATGCAAACAGCAATGAATAGACAGTTTCGAGCTGTGCGCCATGCCAGTCTGCACGCGCAAAAATGCTCGCAAACAGAGAACAACACTGAGTCCGGATTCAGCACGAAATGCGAGAGGAGAGGGAGTAAATCTCACGTTTCTCGAGCAAATCCGGTGTGGTCTAGTGGCTAGGATACCTGGCTTTCACCCAGGAGGCCCGGGTTCGATTCTCGGTACCGGAAGGGAAGTTTTTGCGCACACGACCCTCCATCTTTTGGCCTTCCAACCTTCGTTTGTCGCCCTCCTTCCGGAGCTTCAACCGAACGTAATTGGGGGAAGCAGGCACAGGATGCAATTACTGTCAGCACCGGGATAAAGGGAGAAGAGGCACTGGTCCGCTGTTGGGGTGCTACCAGCGTCAGTGGGAAGTCGGTGAAGTCGCCAGTTGCGCCAGAAGCCAGCAATTACCGTAGTACGCCTACACACGCGTTCCAGTTATTCACATTGCTTGCAGTCGCTCCATGCACAACAAGCGTGAGCCCGGATAGCTCAGTCGGTAGAGCATTAGGCTTTTAACCTAAGGGTCCAGGGTTCGAATCCCTGTTCGTGCGAAGATTTTAACGCTTCCGTAATGGCTCGTCTCGTAGCGCTGGTAGCCCTGCCGTAATCAGTGCACCGAGTTCGTTTCCTGTCAACATTCTGCGCAGACCGGTTGCATTTTTCACGATTCGAGGGAAGCTTTAGCTACGAGCAGTCGTGGCCGAGTGGTTAAGGCGTCTGACTAGAAATCAGATTCCCTCTGGGAGCGTAGGTTCGAGTCCTACCGACTGCGTCGGTTTTTTTATTTTTTGTTTCAGAAGAGAGAGCAGAAAATTTCGCAGTTTGCCTGTCGTTCTGGTACCTCGCTACACCTCACCTCTCACAGTCGTTTATAGCGCCTGTCCTTTTGATAAGGGCGAATTCCAAGCGTCAGCTTTCGCGTCAGCCGAGCAAAGTCGGGACAAGTCGGGACATACTACAGGATGGCCTGCGTGGAGCGACGACGGAAAGAAAACGTTAATTCAACAGCACGTGGCTCACATACTCATACGCATAGATTTGCGCCCGTTGCGGTGGCCGGGAATCGAACGCGGCTCAACTGCTCGGAAGGCAACTATGCTCACCATTACACTACCACCGCACAGCCGCTGCTCGCAACGCCGCGCTGTGTCGGCTTCCCGCCCGCCGGCAGTGGCCCACGGTGATAGTAGCTGTAGGCGCTTTACGAGGTAGGAGGGTGCATTCGGGCAGCGCCTCCACGCACGCTGCGTCTTTGGGCAAGGCTCGTCGCCGCGGCCGCAACGTTACTCACACAATAGTGACGAGCGGTCGCTTTGAGGCAGTGTAGTGGGGGACTCCGCGTGTGTAGCACTTTTTTCGGTTGTATCCGACGTCGCTGGGTGGCAATCCCACTTTCCCTGCAGACAGCTGCTCGGGAATATGCTCGGGAAGCACGGACGTCATCGGACGTCCGCCCCCAACAAATGCAACTAACAAAATGAGAACAACAACTAAAAAAGTGGTAGGTTGTTCGACTACCACGCGGGCGGCCCGGCTTCGATTCCCGGCCGATGCATCGTTTTGCTGTTCTCGCTATAGTGCTGCCGCGCCGATTGCTCGCTTGAGGTGCGCCAGCCTCAGGAATGTATAGCAGGATTCGCTGTGAGAAGAACCAAACATGCAGCACGCAAGAGACCCTACTTGGACGGCCGCGTGCTGTTACTGAACTCCAGCGTCGGCCTGGCCCTACAGGCCGCTGTGTTCAGGTGCCGCAAGGGCGATGTACTATAACCTCAGGCAGTGCTGCTTTCCGTCGTTAAAAAAGCTGCGGCAGCAGTTTACTCTAGCAAGTCGGGAAAGCACGCGTAGCGACACAACAGATTCCTGAGAAAGCGCAAACTGTCTATCTCTAATATGTGAGACTTACCAAGATTCCTGGGATGATGGTTGCAACGAGCCTCGGTAGCGCAGTAGGTAGCGCGTAAGTCTCATAATCTTAAGGTCGTGAGTTCGATCCTCACCCGGGGCATTTAATTTGCTGTACATCACGGCTGAATTAACGGCGTTGCTATTGCTAGTGAACGAACTTAATTGTCGTTTGTTATCCACAAGGAGTCCACGCCTCAGCGTCACAATGTTTACTTCCCATTATGGCAAGGTACAACTTTGATCATTCTCCTCCCCTGTTATGAGTGAAATATGATGCAAACAGCAATGAATAGACAGTTTCGAGCTGTGCGCCATGCCAGTCTGCACGCGCAAAAATGCTCGCAAACAGAGAACAACACTGAGTCCGGATTCAGCACGAAATGCGAGAGGAGAGGGAGTAAATCTCACGTTTCTCGAGCAAATCCGGTGTGGTCTAGTGGCTAGGATACCTGGCTTTCACCCAGGAGGCCCGGGTTCGATTCCCGGTACCGGAAGGGAAGTTTTTGCGCACACGACCCTCCATCTTTTGGCCTTCCAACCTTCGTTTGTCGCCCTCCTTCCGGAGCTTCAACCGAACGTAATCGGGGGAAGCAGGCACAGGATGCAATTACTGTCAGCACCGGGATAAAGGGAGAAGAGGCACTGGTCCGCTGTTGGGGTGCTACCAGCGTCAGTGGGAAGTCGGTGAAGTCGCCAGTTGCGCCAGAAGCCAGCAATTACCGTAGTACGCCTACACACGCGTTCCAGTTATTCACATTGCTTGCAGTCGTAATTCCGGCTTTCGCTGTCGCCGCGGTCGGACGTGCTAGCTGGTTGCTCCGCGTCGCCGGTGTCGTTGCCAGTGTTTACTGTTTGCCGTTGTGTGTTTCTGTGTTCCGAGTGATTCACGTGCATTGTATTTTTTTTTTTTTTTTTTTGTGGTCGTCCTTTTCGTCAGCAACTTGCCGATCTTGTACGGGATTCGGACTTGACCGGATTCCATACAGCTGCAGCGCCATGTCTACCACCATCCGGAAAAACACCCTGGTTTTTGGCTTTGACAAGGATACCCGCCGAGTTCAACCGACCGCCCTCGAGATTCACGACTGGCTAACCGAGGTAATAGGCATCACTTCTGATTCTGTGCACACCACCCAGCTAGATTCTGATCGTTATTGCGTGTTTGTCAAGTTTCTCAGTCCAGTAGCAGTTGATCGACTTATTGAAAAAATCGGCAAACAAGTCCCTTTTGTTCATCGCGACGGCACCACTAGTATGGTTACTGTAACACGTGCCGATACATCGATTCAGACAGTTAGAGTACTTAACTTGCCCATAGAGATTGACAATGCTAAAATTAAAGATGCACTATCTAAGTTTGGTGAGGTTAAAGAAATTGTCAACGAAAAGTGGTCGTCTCGCTACAAATTACAATGTTTCAATGGGATTAGATCTGTGGACATGGAAGTAAAAATGAACATTCCTTCTCACATCACGGTTGACGGTTATAAGGCTCACATTATATATTCTGGTCAAGCCCCCACCTGCCATATCTGCAATGAAATAGGCCATCTTCGCCAGGATTGCCCCCGCCGAGTTTTTGTCTTAAAAAATAATCTCCAGCCGCGGCGTAGATTAACACTTAACGAGGTAATGGCAGTAGATACTTCTGGTTCTTCTGCAGACCCTGATGTTGATGCTCCCCAGGCAACTACCTCCGAGACCCCGCCCATAACTGCTGATGCGTTTCCACCACTCGTAGGACGGCAAACTGCTGCGCCAGTTTGTCTTGAAAGTGAATCTCAGCAAAAGAAAAGGCCGCTGGAACGTAGTGATGAGCAGTCAGATGAGGAAGTATCTCCCGCGACTCCTGCGGCCGGGAAACCAAAACCATCAACCGCGGAGGATTTAGTACCAGATGATGTTATGCGGGTCGATTTTGAAGCTAGTGCGGATGGACTTGAGGGGATGCCGAATTCTGAGACGCCGGGTCATGAACAGGAACCTCCAATTTTGAGTGCCGTGCCCGAAGGACAACAACCGCTACAACGCGCACACAGTGAGGAAGTGTTGTGTCAACAACGCGCTACAGCTGACGCCCGACAACAAGTTTCGGGCGGAAGTAAACAGGTGCAAGTGTTTACCAACCTGCCAGCTGCCGGCGGCAGTGCTGCGACAACGACACGACCGCGTCTCAAAGAATCCACAAAAACTTCGGGACCTCAAAACGCCCCACGACGAAGGCTCAATCCACAGCCAAATCTCTCCGCTCCTCGCAACAAGGGAACTTCCACTTCCTCGCAAGCGGATGTAGTACCCCGAAATGTTAGTTATGAAATTGTGAGGGAACGATCCGGTGATGACAACAGCAAAGAACTCGGCGAAGCCCATCCTCCACAGTAGTAATTTCGTTGGTACAAGGCTTGTTCCATGCTGTCGCCTACGGTTGCAAAGCTTCTTTGTGTTTTTTCTGTCCTTTTCTCCGGTTATGGTTCACAGCATTCACTGTGTCGTTTTTGCTACAATCGGCTTATGATTCGTAGTGTATCACTTGTTATCGTTTTTTATTTCGCTTCTTGATCCACTAATCCTCTCATGGCTGCTTACATTATACCTTTGTTAATTCCGCAGCCGGCACTCTTGAGCTCGATGCCATCGTTTTATTATACTTTTACATCTCATTACCTATATGCTACAGGCCTATACTATCACCTCCCTTAATATCAATAGGATTACGTCAGAGTTAAAACTTGCTTTATTAAAACAATTTTTGTTTGACTCTGGTACAGATATTGCCCTTTTACAAGAGGTTGCAACATGGCAAATTAACATTCCCGGCTATGTTGCAATAATCAATTTCGCTCCTGAATTCAGTGCTGGCACAGCGATTTTAGTTAGGGAAGGAATACCTATAACCGATGTCGAAAAGTTAGACTCTGGACGGGGCATAGGCGTGAATATCATGGGCGTCAGTGTAATCAATCTGTATGCACCATCTGGAAGTACACGGCGCGCTGACAGATCGAAGTTTTTTAAGGAGGATATCATTTACTTACTGCGGAGAGACTCGCCAAACTTGATCATTGCCGGCGATTTTAATTGTGTATTGCACCATAAAGATCAATCCCCCAATTTTAATTATTCCCCTGAATTAAACTTTCTTGTTTCTCAAATGAAACTGAGGGACGCGTGGGAAGTTAAGTATCCCACGCTTGTGAAATACACGCACATTTCACATAATTCCAGTAGCAGGATTGATAGAATCTATATGTCAAGTCACATAGTGCGGAATTTGTTACAAGTGGAAATCACTCCAGTCAGCTTCTCTGATCACTGTAGTGTGAGCGCCTGCATAAACTTAGACCGGCAACCAACTCACTGGTTTAGGAATCAGTGGAGCATGAATGTCGGCCTTTTACCAGACGACGAGCTCGAGGTCGAATTAAAGACAGCTTGGGAATTTTGCTTGCGCTCTGTACACAACTTTCCGAGTGTTTTGGAGTGGTGGACCCGCAAGGCGAAGCCCAAATTACGGAAAGTAATTATATCTTATAGTATAGAGAGATCTCGGGCAGTTCGCCGTACAATGGAATTTTACTACATGGTCTTAAGGGATTTGTATGATCAGGCAGATGGCTCAGACAGGCGCCTGTCCGACATCAAGAAAATTAAAGCGACATTATTAAGCTTAAAGAGAAAACAACTGGAGGGTCTTAAACTTAAGTCAAAAGCCAGATCCGTTAGCGAGGACGAAACGGCTGCGTTATATCATCTGATTAAACATCGCAAGAACCGACGACGGATATTCATGGACGAACTTAAATTAGAAAACGGTACTGTCCTCACTGTGCAAAACGAGATCATCAGAGAAATCCACAGGTATTACAGTGCCCTGTATGAGGCAGAAGCAACGCAAGAGGACGATTTGGATGACTTATTTGCGTTTACAACCTCCACAATTACTGCCGACGACAACGCCAGCTTATTTTCAGCTTTTAGTCCAGATGAAGTCCTTGAAATAATTCGCGGCTCCCCTAAAAGTAAATCGCCGGGCCCTGATGGCCTTCCGGTCGAATTCTATCAACGATATTGGAGTATCATAGGTGATAAGTTGACACAAGCCGTTAACGACGTACTGCGGGGAAAGTTTGTACCATCAGAACTTAAAGAATGTAAAATCGTGTTGATTCCTAAAAATAAGGGATGTAAAAAGATTAACAACTTCCGGCCGATTTCTCTTCTTAACTCAGATTATAAGATTATTGCGAGAGCTTTAAACAATCGAATGATGCCGTTGACCGCAAACATAATTGGGCAACAGCAAACTTGTGCTTATAGGCGATCAATATTTCAGACTACAGCACAATATAGAGATATCGTCGCTCTGTCGTCTGCCAGCACCATTAATTGCGGCCTCCTTTTTCTCGATTTTTATAAAGCATTTGATAATGTCAGCCATAAATACCTCTTCGAAACAATGCGGAAGATGGGCTTCGGGCATGACTCCATCGCTGTCGTGCGCAATATGATAACTGGTCTGACTGCCACGATCTCCGTTAACTGCCAGCTCACAAGACCAATTACCATCGCAAGGGGTGTCCCCCAAGGAAGCCCCCTTTCCATGTTGCTCTTTGTCATCTCCCTAGAACCATTGCTGCGGCTGGTACATGAGCACATGACGGGCATAACGATCGCCGGGAAGAAAACTGCAGTTGGGGCATATGCTGATGATGTCGGCATCGTCGTGAGGAACAGGGATGATGTGATTGTACTGGAGGCAGACCTCAGGCGATATTGTTCCGCTTCTGGCGCAAAAATGAACGAAACTAAAAGCAAATTTCTACGTATAAGGGGACTTGACGATGTCGGCCTAGAATGGGCTACCCATGTTACGGAACACAAATCTCTTGGGACGATACTGACGGTCCCTCCACAAAGGATGATAACGGCAAATTGGCGGGATGTCTTGTTCAAAGTCAAGGGTGCTTTAATAGATAACGTTTATCGCAGTATGGACCAAATTCAGAGGGTTAAATTTATAAATACATGTATCCTGTCGCGAGCATATTATGTGGCACAGGTCTTTCCAATCCCCACAGTCATAGCCAAACAGATAATGAGCCAGTTGACCAATTTTCTGTGGCGGGGGGAAATATTTCGAGTTGACGTGAAGACTGTGACCCTCGACCCTCTGCATGGCGGTCTGGGTCTGACCGATCTGAACGCCAAAGCAATGGCTTTGTACATTAAACGGATGACATCATTAATCCAAAACTACTCTGACACCCTTACGGCAAGGTTGTTTGAGGCAGTCGCGCCGAAAAGCGTAGAACCGCCCATCAATGTGCAGACGATCGACTACCAGCTCTCCCACATCCGCACATATTATCTGGAAAAGAGCTACTTGAGCGAGGTCCTTCTCCAACATCGACCTTTAACTGCCAAGGACATTCTGGAGCACAGGAAACAATATGAGGGCAAGAACAAAATTGAACAAAAGCACACTGGAGTCAATTGGGATGTTCTGTGGGCGAACATCAGCAGCAGTGTACTTCCGTCTTTGGTCAGGTCGACATGGTATAAAACGGTTAACAACATTATCAGCACAAATGAGCGCCTGCATGCGATTGGGCTAAGCGACACAGCCCATTGTCCAGATTGTCACCAAGTGGATACTGTTCCCCACAGATATACTTGCAGTCACCGCATGCGCAATTGGCAATGGGTTCGTCAAAAAGTCGCCCTTATAACTCGGACTTCTGAAAATAACATCGACACGAACTTACTGCACAGACCAGACGTCAAATATTTTCCACCAACTAAAAATAATGCTGTCATGTGGCTGTTGGGCCAATATACAAGTCATGTCTTCAATCGGCTGACGGGCGAAGATTACAGCGAGTTTCAGTTACACATGGAAACGGAATATACTAAAATTAGAAACTATGCGGATCACCGTCGCAAGTACGGTAATATGCTTCATATTGCATTCACTAGAACAGGAATTGGATAGCTGTTCGAGCTCTGAAACCTTCACCCGTTTATGTATCAACCAAATGATCTGGCTCCAGTCCCATATTGATGCTTTTCCAATATATATAAATAAATAAATAAATAAATACATCAATAAAAAAAAAAAAAAAAAATAAAAAAAAAAAAAGATAGCTCAGTCGGTAGAGCATTAGGCTTTTAACCTAAGGGTCCAGGGTTCGAATCCCTGTTCGTGCGAAGATTTTAACGCTTCCGTAATGGCTCGTCTCGTAGCGCTGGTAGCCCTGCCGTAATCAGTGCACCGAGTTCGTTTCCTGTCAACATTCTGCGCAGACCGGTTGCATTTTTCACGATTCGAGGGAAGCTTTAGCTACGAGCAGTCGTGGCCGAGTGGTTAAGGCGTCTGACTAGAAATCAGATTCCCTCTGGGAGCGTAGGTTCGAGTCCTACCGACTGCGTCGGTTTTTTTATTTTTTGTTTCAGAAGAGAGAGCAGAAAATTTCGCAGTTTGCCTGTCGTTCTGGTACCTCGCTACACCTCACCTCTCACAGTCGTTTATAGCGCCTGTCCTTTTGATAAGGGCGAATTCCAAGCGTCAGCTTTCGCGTCAGCCGAGCAAAGTCGGGACAAGTCGGGACATACTACAGGATGGCCTGCGTGGAGCGACGACGGAAAGAAAACGTTAATTCAACAGCACGTGGCTCACATACTCATACGCATAGATTTGCGCCCGTTGCGGTGGCCGGGAATCGAACGCGGCTCAACTGCTCGGAAGGCAACTATGCTCACCATTACACTACCACCGCACAGCCGCTGCTCGCAACGCCGCGCTGTGTCGGCTTCCCGCCCGCCGGCAGTGGCCCACGGTGATAGTAGCTGTAGGCGCTTTACGAGGTAGGAGGGTGCATTCGGGCAGCGCCTCCACGCACGCTGCGTCTTTGGGCAAGGCTCGTCGCCGCGGCCGCAACGTTACTCACACAATAGTGACGAGCGGTCGCTTTGAGGCAGTGTAGTGGGGGACTCCGCGTGTGTAGCACTTTTTTCGGTTGTATCCGACGTCGCTGGGTGGCAATCCCACTTTCCCTGCAGACAGCTGCTCGGGAATATGCTCGGGAAGCACGGACGTCATCGGACGTCCGCCCCCAACAAATGCAACTAACAAAATGAGAACAACAACTAAAAAAGTGGTAGGTTGTTCGACTACCACGCGGGCGGCCCGGCTTCGATTCCCGGCCGATGCATCGTTTTGCTGTTCTCGCTATAGTGCTGCCGCGCCGATTGCTCGCTTGAGGTGCGCCAGCCTCAGGAATGTATAGCAGGATTCGCTGTGAGAAGAACCAAACATGCAGCACGCAAGAGACCCTACTTGGACGGCCGCGTGCTGTTACTGAACTCCAGCGTCGGCCTGGCCCTACAGGCCGCTGTGTTCAGGTGCCGCAAGGGCGATGTACTATAACCTCAGGCAGTGCTGCTTTCCGTCGTTAAAAAAGCTGCGGCAGCAGTTTACTCTAGCAAGTCGGGAAAGCACGCGTAGCGACACAACAGATTCCTGAGAAAGCGCAAACTGTCTATCTCTAATATGTGAGACTTACCAAGATTCCTGGGATGATGGTTGCAACGAGCCTCGGTAGCGCAGTAGGTAGCGCGTAAGTCTCATAATCTTAAGGTCGTGAGTTCGATCCTCACCCGGGGCATTTAATTTGCTGTACATCACGGCTGAATTAACGGCGTTGCTATTGCTAGTGAACGAACTTAATTGTCGTTTGTTATCCACAAGGAGTCCACGCCTCAGCGTCACAATGTTTACTTCCCATTATGGCAAGGTACAACTTTGATCATTCTCCTCCCCTGTTATGAGTGAAATATGATGCAAACAGCAATGAATAGACAGTTTCGAGCTGTGCGCCATGCCAGTCTGCACGCGCAAAAATGCTCGCAAACAGAGAACAACACTGAGTCCGGATTCAGCACGAAATGCGAGAGGAGAGGGAGTAAATCTCACGTTTCTCGAGCAAATCCGGTGTGGTCTAGTGGCTAGGATACCTGGCTTTCACCCAGGAGGCCCGGGTTCGATTCCCGGTACCGGAAGGGAAGTTTTTGCGCACACGACCCTCCATCTTTTGGCCTTCCAACCTTCGTTTGTCGCCCTCCTTCCGGAGCTTCAACCGAACGTAATCGGGGGAAGCAGGCACAGGATGCAATTACTGTCAGCACCGGGATAAAGGGAGAAGAGGCACTGGTCCGCTGTTGGGGTGCTACCAGCGTCAGTGGGAAGTCGGTGAAGTCGCCAGTTGCGCCAGAAGCCAGCAATTACCGTAGTACGCCTACACACGCGTTCCAGTTATTCACATTGCTTGCAGTCGCTCCATGCACAACAAGCGTGAACCCGGATAGCTCAGTCGGTAGAGCATTAGGCTTTTAACCTAAGGGTCCAGGGTTCGAATCCCTGTTCGTGCGAAGATTTTAACGCTTCCGTAATGGCTCGTCTCGTAGCGCTGGTAGCCCTGCCGTAATCAGTGCACCGAGTTCGTTTCCTGTCAACATTCTGCGCAGACCGGTTGCATTTTTCACGATTCGAGGGAAGCTTTAGCTACGAGCAGTCGTGGCCGAGTGGTTAAGGCGTCTGACTAGAAATCAGATTCCCTCTGGGAGCGTAGGTTCGAGTCCTACCGACTGCGTCGGTTTTTTTATTTTTTGTTTCAGAAGAGAGAGCAGAAAATTTCGCAGTTTGCCTGTCGTTCTGGTACCTCGCTACACCTCACCTCTCACAGTCGTTTATAGCGCCTGTCCTTTTGATAAGGGCGAATTCCAAGCGTCAGCTTTCGCGTCAGCCGAGCAAAGTCGGGACAAGTCGGGACATACTACAGGATGGCCTGCGTGGAGCGACGACGGAAAGAAAACGTTAATTCAACAGCACGTGGCTCACATACTCATACGCATAGATTTGCGCCCGTTGCGGTGGCCAGGAATCGAACGCGGCTCAACTGCTCGGAAGGCAACTATGCTCACCATTACACCACCACCGCACAGCCGCTGCTCGCAACGCCGCGCTGTGTCGGCTTCCCGCCCGCCGGCAGTGGCCCACGGTGATAGTAGCTGTAGGCGCTTTACGAGGTAGGAGGGTGCATTCGGGCAGCGCCTCCACGCACGCTGCGTCTTTGGGCAAGGCTCGTCGCCGCGGCCGCAACGTTACTCACACAATAGTGACGAGCGGTCGCTTTGAGGCAGTGTAGTGGGGGACTCCGCGTGTGTAGCACTTTTTTCGGTTGTATCCGACGTCGCTGGGTGGCAATCCCACTTTCCCTGCAGACAGCTGCTCGGGAATATGCTCGGGAAGCACGGACGTCATCGGACGTCCGCCCCCAACAAATGCAACTAACAAAATGAGAACAACAACTAAAAAAGTGGTAGGTTGTTCGACTACCACGCGGGCGGCCCGGCTTCGATTCCCGGCCGATGCATCGTTTTGCTGTTCTCGCTATAGTGCTGCCGCGCCGATTGCTCGCTTGAGGTGCGCCAGCCTCAGGAATGTATAGCAGGATTCGCTGTGAGAAGAACCAAACATGCAGCACGCAAGAGACCCTACTTGGACGGCCGCGTGCTGTTACTGAACTCCAGCGTCGGCCTGGCCCTACAGGCCGCTGTGTTCAGGTGCCGCAAGGGCGATGTACTATAACCTCAGGCAGTGCTGCTTTCCGTCGTTAAAAAAGCTGCGGCAGCAGTTTACTCTAGCAAGTCGGGAAAGCACGCGTAGCGACACAACAGATTCCTGAGAAAGCGCAAACTGTCTATCTCTAATATGTGAGACTTACCAAGATTCCTGGGATGATGGTTGCAACGAGCCTCGGTAGCGCAGTAGGTAGCGCGTAAGTCTCATAATCTTAAGGTCGTGAGTTCGATCCTCACCCAGGGCATTTAATTTGCTGTACATCACGGCTGAATTAACGGCGTTGCTATTGCTAGTGAACGAACTTAATTGTCGTTTGTTATCCACAAGGAGTCCACGCCTCAGCGTCACAATGTTTACTTCCCATTATGGCAAGGTACAACTTTGATCATTCTCCTCCCCTGTTATGAGTGAAATATGATGCAAACAGCAATGAATAGACAGTTTCGAGCTGTGCGCCATGCCAGTCTGCACGCGCAAAAATGCTCGCAAACAGAGAACAACACTGAGTCCGGATTCAGCACGAAATGCGAGAGGAGAGGGAGTAAATCTCACGTTTCTCGAGCAAATCCGGTGTGGTCTAGTGGCTAGGATACCTGGCTTTCACCCAGGAGGCCCGGGTTCGATTCCCGGTACCGGAAGGGAAGTTTTTGCGCACACGACCCTCCATCTTTTGGCCTTCCAACCTTCGTTTGTCGCCCTCCTTCCGGAGCTTCAACCGAACGTAATCGGGGGAAGCAGGCACAGGATGCAATTACTGTCAGCACCGGGATAAAGGGAGAAGAGGCACTGGTCCGCTGTTGGGGTGCTACCAGCGTCAGTGGGAAGTCGGTGAAGTCGCCAGTTGCGCCAGAAGCCAGCAATTACCGTAGTACGCCTACACACGCGTTCCAGTTATTCACATTGCTTGCAGTCGCTCCATGCACAACAAGCGTGAACCCGGATAGCTCAGTCGGTAGAGCATTAGGCTTTTAACCTAAGGGTCCAGGGTTCGAATCCCTGTTCGTGCGAAGATTTTAACGCTTCCGTAATGGCTCGTCTCGTAGCGCTGGTAGCCCTGCCGTAATCAGTGCACCGAGTTCGTTTCCTGTCAACATTCTGCGCAGACCGGTTGCATTTTTCACGATTCGAGGGAAGCTTTAGCTACGAGCAGTCGTGGCCGAGTGGTTAAGGCGTCTGACTAGAAATCAGATTCCCTCTGGGAGCGTAGGTTCGAGTCCTACCGACTGCGTCGGTTTTTTTATTTTTTGTTTCAGAAGAGAGAGCAGAAAATTTCGCAGTTTGCCTGTCGTTCTGGTACCTCGCTACACCTCACCTCTCACAGTCGTTTATAGCGCCTGTCCTTTTGATAAGGGCGAATTCCAAGCGTCAGCTTTCGCGTCAGCCGAGCAAAGTCGGGACAAGTCGGGACATACTACAGGATGGCCTGCGTGGAGCGACGACGGAAAGAAAACGTTAATTCAACAGCACGTGGCTCACATACTCATACGCATAGATTTGCGCCCGTTGCGGTGGCCAGGAATCGAACGCGGCTCAACTGCTCGGAAGGCAACTATGCTCACCATTACACCACCACCGCACAGCCGCTGCTCGCAACGCCGCGCTGTGTCGGCTTCCCGCCCGCCGGCAGTGGCCCACGGTGATAGTAGCTGTAGGCGCTTTACGAGGTAGGAGGGTGCATTCGGGCAGCGCCTCCACGCACGCTGCGTCTTTGGGCAAGGCTCGTCGCCGCGGCCGCAACGTTACTCACACAATAGTGACGAGCGGTCGCTTTGAGGCAGTGTAGTGGGGGACTCCGCGTGTGTAGCACTTTTTTCGGTTGTATCCGACGTCGCTGGGTGGCAATCCCACTTTCCCTGCAGACAGCTGCTCGGGAATATGCTCGGGAAGCACGGACGTCATCGGACGTCCGCCCCCAACAAATGCAACTAACAAAATGAGAACAACAACTAAAAAAGTGGTAGGTTGTTCGACTACCACGCGGGCGGCCCGGCTTCGATTCCCGGCCGATGCATCGTTTTGCTGTTCTCGCTATAGTGCTGCCGCGCCGATTGCTCGCTTGAGGTGCGCCAGCCTCAGGAATGTATAGCAGGATTCGCTGTGAGAAGAACCAAACATGCAGCACGCAAGAGACCCTACTTGGACGGCCGCGTGCTGTTACTGAACTCCAGCGTCGGCCTGGCCCTACAGGCCGCTGTGTTCAGGTGCCGCAAGGGCGATGTACTATAACCTCAGGCAGTGCTGCTTTCCGTCGTTAAAAAAGCTGCGGCAGCAGTTTACTCTAGCAAGTCGGGAAAGCACGCGTAGCGACACAACAGATTCCTGAGAAAGCGCAAACTGTCTATCTCTAATATGTGAGACTTACCAAGATTCCTGGGATGATGGTTGCAACGAGCCTCGGTAGCGCAGTAGGTAGCGCGTAAGTCTCATAATCTTAAGGTCGTGAGTTCGATCCTCACCCAGGGCATTTAATTTGCTGTACATCACGGCTGAATTAACGGCGTTGCTATTGCTAGTGAACGAACTTAATTGTCGTTTGTTATCCACAAGGAGTCCACGCCTCAGCGTCACAATGTTTACTTCCCATTATGGCAAGGTACAACTTTGATCATTCTCCTCCCCTGTTATGAGTGAAATATGATGCAAACAGCAATGAATAGACAGTTTCGAGCTGTGCGCCATGCCAGTCTGCACGCGCAAAAATGCTCGCAAACAGAGAACAACACTGAGTCCGGATTCAGCACGAAATGCGAGAGGAGAGGGAGTAAATCTCACGTTTCTCGAGCAAATCCG
Source organism: Schistocerca cancellata (assembly GCF_023864275.1). NCBI lineage: Eukaryota > Metazoa > Arthropoda > Insecta > Orthoptera > Acrididae > Schistocerca > Schistocerca cancellata. The sequence continues at coordinate 132,425 of NW_026046649.1, forward strand.
GTGTGGTCTAGTGGCTAGGATACCTGGCTTTCACCCAGGAGGCCCGGGTTCGATTCCCGGTACCGGAAGGGAAGTTTTTGCGCACACGACCCTCCATCTTTTGGCCTTCCAACCTTCGTTTGTCGCCCTCCTTCCGGAGCTTCAACCGAACGTAATCGGGGGAAGCAGGCACAGGATGCAATTACTGTCAGCACCGGGATAAAGGGAGAAGAGGCACTGGTCCGCTGTTGGGGTGCTACCAGCGTCAGTGGGAAGTCGGTGAAGTCGCCAGTTGCGCCAGAAGCCAGCAATTACCGTAGTACGCCTACACACGCGTTCCAGTTATTCACATTGCTTGCAGTCGCTCCATGCACAACAAGCGTGAGCCCGGATAGCTCAGTCGGTAGAGCATTAGGCTTTTAACCTAAGGGTCCAGGGTTCGAATCCCTGTTCGTGCGAAGATTTTAACGCTTCCGTAATGGCTCGTCTCGTAGCGCTGGTAGCCCTGCCGTAATCAGTGCACCGAGTTCGTTTCCTGTCAACATTCTGCGCAGACCGGTTGCATTTTTCACGATTCGAGGGAAGCTTTAGCTACGAGCAGTCGTGGCCGAGTGGTTAAGGCGTCTGACTAGAAATCAGATTCCCTCTGGGAGCGTAGGTTCGAGTCCTACCGACTGCGTCGGTTTTTTTATTTTTTGTTTCAGAAGAGAGAGCAGAAAATTTCGCAGTTTGCCTGTCGTTCTGGTACCTCGCTACACCTCACCTCTCACAGTCGTTTATAGCGCCTGTCCTTTTGATAAGGGCGAATTCCAAGCGTCAGCTTTCGCGTCAGCCGAGCAAAGTCGGGACAAGTCGGGACATACTACAGGATGGCCTGCGTGGAGCGACGACGGAAAGAAAACGTTAATTCAACAGCACGTGGCTCACATACTCATACGCATAGATTTGCGCCCGTTGCGGTGGCCGGGAATCGAACGCGGCTCAACTGCTCGGAAGGCAACTATGCTCACCATTACACTACCACCGCACAGCCGCTGCTCGCAACGCCGCGCTGTGTCGGCTTCCCGCCCGCCGGCAGTGGCCCACGGTGATAGTAGCTGTAGGCGCTTTACGAGGTAGGAGGGTGCATTCGGGCAGCGCCTCCACGCACGCTGCGTCTTTGGGCAAGGCTCGTCGCCGCGGCCGCAACGTTACTCACACAATAGTGACGAGCGGTCGCTTTGAGGCAGTGTAGTGGGGGACTCCGCGTGTGTAGCACTTTTTTCGGTTGTATCCGACGTCGCTGGGTGGCAATCCCACTTTCCCTGCAGACAGCTGCTCGGGAATATGCTCGGGAAGCACGGACGTCATCGGACGTCCGCCCCCAACAAATGCAACTAACAAAATGAGAACAACAACTAAAAAAGTGGTAGGTTGTTCGACTACCACGCGGGCGGCCCGGCTTCGATTCCCGGCCGATGCATCGTTTTGCTGTTCTCGCTATAGTGCTGCCGCGCCGATTGCTCGCTTGAGGTGCGCCAGCCTCAGGAATGTATAGCAGGATTCGCTGTGAGAAGAACCAAACATGCAGCACGCAAGAGACCCTACTTGGACGGCCGCGTGCTGTTACTGAACTCCAGCGTCGGCCTGGCCCTACAGGCCGCTGTGTTCAGGTGCCGCAAGGGCGATGTACTATAACCTCAGGCAGTGCTGCTTTCCGTCGTTAAAAAAGCTGCGGCAGCAGTTTACTCTAGCAAGTCGGGAAAGCACGCGTAGCGACACAACAGATTCCTGAGAAAGCGCAAACTGTCTATCTCTAATATGTGAGACTTACCAAGATTCCTGGGATGATGGTTGCAACGAGCCTCGGTAGCGCAGTAGGTAGCGCGTAAGTCTCATAATCTTAAGGTCGTGAGTTCGATCCTCACCCGGGGCATTTAATTTGCTGTACATCACGGCTGAATTAACGGCGTTGCTATTGCTAGTGAACGAACTTAATTGTCGTTTGTTATCCACAAGGAGTCCACGCCTCAGCGTCACAATGTTTACTTCCCATTATGGCAAGGTACAACTTTGATCATTCTCCTCCCCTGTTATGAGTGAAATATGATGCAAACAGCAATGAATAGACAGTTTCGAGCTGTGCGCCATGCCAGTCTGCACGCGCAAAAATGCTCGCAAACAGAGAACAACACTGAGTCCGGATTCAGCACGAAATGCGAGAGGAGAGGGAGTAAATCTCACGTTTCTCGAGCAAATCCGGTGTGGTCTAGTGGCTAGGATACCTGGCTTTCACCCAGGAGGCCCGGGTTCGATTCCCGGTACCGGAAGGGAAGTTTTTGCGCACACGACCCTCCATCTTTTGGCCTTCCAACCTTCGTTTGTCGCCCTCCTTCCGGAGCTTCAACCGAACGTAATCGGGGGAAGCAGGCACAGGATGCAATTACTGTCAGCACCGGGATAAAGGGAGAAGAGGCACTGGTCCGCTGTTGGGGTGCTACCAGCGTCAGTGGGAAGTCGGTGAAGTCGCCAGTTGCGCCAGAAGCCAGCAATTACCGTAGTACGCCTACACACGCGTTCCAGTTATTCACATTGCTTGCAGTCGCTCCATGCACAACAAGCGTGAGCCCGGATAGCTCAGTCGGTAGAGCATTAGGCTTTTAACCTAAGGGTCCAGGGTTCGAATCCCTGTTCGTGCGAAGATTTTAACGCTTCCGTAATGGCTCGTCTCGTAGCGCTGGTAGCCCTGCCGTAATCAGTGCACCGAGTTCGTTTCCTGTCAACATTCTGCGCAGACCGGTTGCATTTTTCACGATTCGAGGGAAGCTTTAGCTACGAGCAGTCGTGGCCGAGTGGTTAAGGCGTCTGACTAGAAATCAGATTCCCTCTGGGAGCGTAGGTTCGAGTCCTACCGACTGCGTCGGTTTTTTTATTTTTTGTTTCAGAAGAGAGAGCAGAAAATTTCGCAGTTTGCCTGTCGTTCTGGTACCTCGCTACACCTCACCTCTCACAGTCGTTTATAGCGCCTGTCCTTTTGATAAGGGCGAATTCCAAGCGTCAGCTTTCGCGTCAGCCGAGCAAAGTCGGGACAAGTCGGGACATACTACAGGATGGCCTGCGTGGAGCGACGACGGAAAGAAAACGTTAATTCAACAGCACGTGGCTCACATACTCATACGCATAGATTTGCGCCCGTTGCGGTGGCCGGGAATCGAACGCGGCTCAACTGCTCGGAAGGCAACTATGCTCACCATTACACTACCACCGCACAGCCGCTGCTCGCAACGCCGCGCTGTGTCGGCTTCCCGCCCGCCGGCAGTGGCCCACGGTGATAGTAGCTGTAGGCGCTTTACGAGGTAGGAGGGTGCATTCGGGCAGCGCCTCCACGCACGCTGCGTCTTTGGGCAAGGCTCGTCGCCGCGGCCGCAACGTTACTCACACAATAGTGACGAGCGGTCGCTTTGAGGCAGTGTAGTGGGGGACTCCGCGTGTGTAGCACTTTTTTCGGTTGTATCCGACGTCGCTGGGTGGCAATCCCACTTTCCCTGCAGACAGCTGCTCGGGAATATGCTCGGGAAGCACGGACGTCATCGGACGTCCGCCCCCAACAAATGCAACTAACAAAATGAGAACAACAACTAAAAAAGTGGTAGGTTGTTCGACTACCACGCGGGCGGCCCGGCTTCGATTCCCGGCCGATGCATCGTTTTGCTGTTCTCGCTATAGTGCTGCCGCGCCGATTGCTCGCTTGAGGTGCGCCAGCCTCAGGAATGTATAGCAGGATTCGCTGTGAGAAGAACCAAACATGCAGCACGCAAGAGACCCTACTTGGACGGCCGCGTGCTGTTACTGAACTCCAGCGTCGGCCTGGCCCTACAGGCCGCTGTGTTCAGGTGCCGCAAGGGCGATGTACTATAACCTCAGGCAGTGCTGCTTTCCGTCGTTAAAAAAGCTGCGGCAGCAGTTTACTCTAGCAAGTCGGGAAAGCACGCGTAGCGACACAACAGATTCCTGAGAAAGCGCAAACTGTCTATCTCTAATATGTGAGACTTACCAAGATTCCTGGGATGATGGTTGCAACGAGCCTCGGTAGCGCAGTAGGTAGCGCGTAAGTCTCATAATCTTAAGGTCGTGAGTTCGATCCTCACCCGGGGCATTTAATTTGCTGTACATCACGGCTGAATTAACGGCGTTGCTATTGCTAGTGAACGAACTTAATTGTCGTTTGTTATCCACAAGGAGTCCACGCCTCAGCGTCACAATGTTTACTTCCCATTATGGCAAGGTACAACTTTGATCATTCTCCTCCCCTGTTATGAGTGAAATATGATGCAAACAGCAATGAATAGACAGTTTCGAGCTGTGCGCCATGCCAGTCTGCACGCGCAAAAATGCTCGCAAACAGAGAACAACACTGAGTCCGGATTCAGCACGAAATGCGAGAGGAGAGGGAGTAAATCTCACGTTTCTCGAGCAAATCCGGTGTGGTCTAGTGGCTAGGATACCTGGCTTTCACCCAGGAGGCCCGGGTTCGATTCCCGGTACCGGAAGGGAAGTTTTTGCGCACACGACCCTCCATCTTTTGGCCTTCCAACCTTCGTTTGTCGCCCTCCTTCCGGAGCTTCAACCGAACGTAATTGGGGGAAGCAGGCACAGGATGCAATTACTGTCAGCACCGGGATAAAGGGAGAAGAGGCACTGGTCCGCTGTTGGGGTGCTACCAGCGTCAGTGGGAAGTCGGTGAAGTCGCCAGTTGCGCCAGAAGCCAGCAATTACCGTAGTACGCCTACACACGCGTTCCAGTTATTCACATTGCTTGCAGTCGCTCCATGCACAACAAGCGTGAGCCCGGATAGCTCAGTCGGTAGAGCATTAGGCTTTTAACCTAAGGGTCCAGGGTTCGAATCCCTGTTCGTGCGAAGATTTTAACGCTTCCGTAATGGCTCGTCTCGTAGCGCTGGTAGCCCTGCCGTAATCAGTGCACCGAGTTCGTTTCCTGTCAACATTCTGCGCAGACCGGTTGCATTTTTCACGATTCGAGGGAAGCTTTAGCTACGAGCAGTCGTGGCCGAGTGGTTAAGGCGTCTGACTAGAAATCAGATTCCCTCTGGGAGCGTAGGTTCGAGTCCTACCGACTGCGTCGGTTTTTTTATTTTTTGTTTCAGAAGAGAGAGCAGAAAATTTCGCAGTTTGCCTGTCGTTCTGGTACCTCGCTACACCTCACCTCTCACAGTCGTTTATAGCGCCTGTCCTTTTGATAAGGGCGAATTCCAAGCGTCAGCTTTCGCGTCAGCCGAGCAAAGTCGGGACAAGTCGGGACATACTACAGGATGGCCTGCGTGGAGCGACGACGGAAAGAAAACGTTAATTCAACAGCACGTGGCTCACATACTCATACGCATAGATTTGCGCCCGTTGCGGTGGCCGGGAATCGAACGCGGCTCAACTGCTCGGAAGGCAACTATGCTCACCATTACACTACCACCGCACAGCCGCTGCTCGCAACGCCGCGCTGTGTCGGCTTCCCGCCCGCCGGCAGTGGCCCACGGTGATAGTAGCTGTAGGCGCTTTACGAGGTAGGAGGGTGCATTCGGGCAGCGCCTCCACGCACGCTGCGTCTTTGGGCAAGGCTCGTCGCCGCGGCCGCAACGTTACTCACACAATAGTGACGAGCGGTCGCTTTGAGGCAGTGTAGTGGGGGACTCCGCGTGTGTAGCACTTTTTTCGGTTGTATCCGACGTCGCTGGGTGGCAATCCCACTTTCCCTGCAGACAGCTGCTCGGGAATATGCTCGGGAAGCACGGACGTCATCGGACGTCCGCCCCCAACAAATGCAACTAACAAAATGAGAACAACAACTAAAAAAGTGGTAGGTTGTTCGACTACCACGCGGGCGGCCCGGCTTCGATTCCCGGCCGATGCATCGTTTTGCTGTTCTCGCTATAGTGCTGCCGCGCCGATTGCTCGCTTGAGGTGCGCCAGCCTCAGGAATGTATAGCAGGATTCGCTGTGAGAAGAACCAAACATGCAGCACGCAAGAGACCCTACTTGGACGGCCGCGTGCTGTTACTGAACTCCAGCGTCGGCCTGGCCCTACAGGCCGCTGTGTTCAGGTGCCGCAAGGGCGATGTACTATAACCTCAGGCAGTGCTGCTTTCCGTCGTTAAAAAAGCTGCGGCAGCAGTTTACTCTAGCAAGTCGGGAAAGCACGCGTAGCGACACAACAGATTCCTGAGAAAGCGCAAACTGTCTATCTCTAATATGTGAGACTTACCAAGATTCCTGGGATGATGGTTGCAACGAGCCTCGGTAGCGCAGTAGGTAGCGCGTAAGTCTCATAATCTTAAGGTCGTGAGTTCGATCCTCACCCGGGGCATTTAATTTGCTGTACATCACGGCTGAATTAACGGCGTTGCTATTGCTAGTGAACGAACTTAATTGTCGTTTGTTATCCACAAGGAGTCCACGCCTCAGCGTCACAATGTTTACTTCCCATTATGGCAAGGTACAACTTTGATCATTCTCCTCCCCTGTTATGAGTGAAATATGATGCAAACAGCAATGAATAGACAGTTTCGAGCTGTGCGCCATGCCAGTCTGCACGCGCAAAAATGCTCGCAAACAGAGAACAACACTGAGTCCGGATTCAGCACGAAATGCGAGAGGAGAGGGAGTAAATCTCACGTTTCTCGAGCAAATCCGGTGTGGTCTAGTGGCTAGGATACCTGGCTTTCACCCAGGAGGCCCGGGTTCAATTCCCGGTACCGGAAGGGAAGTTTTTGCGCACACGACCCTCCATCTTTTGGCCTTCCAACCTTCGTTTGTCGCCCTCCTTCCGGAGCTTCAACCGAACGTAATTGGGGGAAGCAGGCACAGGATGCAATTACTGTCAGCACCGGGATAAAGGGAGAAGAGGCACTGGTCCGCTGTTGGGGTGCTACCAGCGTCAGTGGGAAGTCGGTGAAGTCGCCAGTTGCGCCAGAAGCCAGCAATTACCGTAGTACGCCTACACACGCGTTCCAGTTATTCACATTGCTTGCAGTCGCTCCATGCACAACAAGCGTGAGCCCGGATAGCTCAGTCGGTAGAGCATTAGGCTTTTAACCTAAGGGTCCAGGGTTCGAATCCCTGTTCGTGCGAAGATTTTAACGCTTCCGTAATGGCTCGTCTCGTAGCGCTGGTAGCCCTGCCGTAATCAGTGCACCGAGTTCGTTTCCTGTCAACATTCTGCGCAGACCGGTTGCATTTTTCACGATTCGAGGGAAGCTTTAGCTACGAGCAGTCGTGGCCGAGTGGTTAAGGCGTCTGACTAGAAATCAGATTCCCTCTGGGAGCGTAGGTTCGAGTCCTACCGACTGCGTCGGTTTTTTTATTTTTTGTTTCAGAAGAGAGAGCAGAAAATTTCGCAGTTTGCCTGTCGTTCTGGTACCTCGCTACACCTCACCTCTCACAGTCGTTTATAGCGCCTGTCCTTTTGATAAGGGCGAATTCCAAGCGTCAGCTTTCGCGTCAGCCGAGCAAAGTCGGGACAAGTCGGGACATACTACAGGATGGCCTGCGTGGAGCGACGACGGAAAGAAAACGTTAATTCAACAGCACGTGGCTCACATACTCATACGCATAGATTTGCGCCCGTTGCGGTGGCCGGGAATCGAACGCGGCTCAACTGCTCGGAAGGCAACTATGCTCACCATTACACTACCACCGCACAGCCGCTGCTCGCAACGCCGCGCTGTGTCGGCTTCCCGCCCGCCGGCAGTGGCCCACGGTGATAGTAGCTGTAGGCGCTTTACGAGGTAGGAGGGTGCATTCGGGCAGCGCCTCCACGCACGCTGCGTCTTTGGGCAAGGCTCGTCGCCGCGGCCGCAACGTTACTCACACAATAGTGACGAGCGGTCGCTTTGAGGCAGTGTAGTGGGGGACTCCGCGTGTGTAGCACTTTTTTCGGTTGTATCCGACGTCGCTGGGTGGCAATCCCACTTTCCCTGCAGACAGCTGCTCGGGAATATGCTCGGGAAGCACGGACGTCATCGGACGTCCGCCCCCAACAAATGCAACTAACAAAATGAGAACAACAACTAAAAAAGTGGTAGGTTGTTCGACTACCACGCGGGCGGCCCGGCTTCGATTCCCGGCCGATGCATCGTTTTGCTGTTCTCGCTATAGTGCTGCCGCGCCGATTGCTCGCTTGAGGTGCGCCAGCCTCAGGAATGTATAGCAGGATTCGCTGTGAGAAGAACCAAACATGCAGCACGCAAGAGACCCTACTTGGACGGCCGCGTGCTGTTACTGAACTCCAGCGTCGGCCTGGCCCTACAGGCCGCTGTGTTCAGGTGCCGCAAGGGCGATGTACTATAACCTCAGGCAGTGCTGCTTTCCGTCGTTAAAAAAGCTGCGGCAGCAGTTTACTCTAGCAAGTCGGGAAAGCACGCGTAGCGACACAACAGATTCCTGAGAAAGCGCAAACTGTCTATCTCTAATATGTGAGACTTACCAAGATTCCTGGGATGATGGTTGCAACGAGCCTCGGTAGCGCAGTAGGTAGCGCGTAAGTCTCATAATCTTAAGGTCGTGAGTTCGATCCTCACCCGGGGCATTTAATTTGCTGTACATCACGGCTGAATTAACGGCGTTGCTATTGCTAGTGAACGAACTTAATTGTCGTTTGTTATCCACAAGGAGTCCACGCCTCAGCGTCACAATGTTTACTTCCCATTATGGCAAGGTACAACTTTGATCATTCTCCTCCCCTGTTATGAGTGAAATATGATGCAAACAGCAATGAATAGACAGTTTCGAGCTGTGCGCCATGCCAGTCTGCACGCGCAAAAATGCTCGCAAACAGAGAACAACACTGAGTCCGGATTCAGCACGAAATGCGAGAGGAGAGGGAGTAAATCTCACGTTTCTCGAGCAAATCCGGTGTGGTCTAGTGGCTAGGATACCTGGCTTTCACCCAGGAGGCCCGGGTTCGATTCCCGGTACCGGAAGGGAAGTTTTTGCGCACACGACCCTCCATCTTTTGGCCTTCCAACCTTCGTTTGTCGCCCTCCTTCCGGAGCTTCAACCGAACGTAATTGGGGGAAGCAGGCACAGGATGCAATTACTGTCAGCACCGGGATAAAGGGAGAAGAGGCACTGGTCCGCTGTTGGGGTGTTACCAGCGTCAGTGGGAAGTCGGTGAAGTCGCCAGTTGCGCCAGAAGCCAGCAATTACCGTAGTACGCCTACACACGCGTTCCAGTTATTCACATTGCTTGCAGTCGCTCCATGCACAACAAGCGTGAGCCCGGATAGCTCAGTCGGTAGAGCATTAGGCTTTTAACCTAAGGGTCCAGGGTTCGAATCCCTGTTCGTGCGAAGATTTTAACGCTTCCGTAATGGCTCGTCTCGTAGCGCTGGTAGCCCTGCCGTAATCAGTGCACCGAGTTCGTTTCCTGTCAACATTCTGCGCAGACCGGTTGCATTTTTCACGATTCGAGGGAAGCTTTAGCTACGAGCAGTCGTGGCCGAGTGGTTAAGGCGTCTGACTAGAAATCAGATTCCCTCTGGGAGCGTAGGTTCGAGTCCTACCGACTGCGTCGGTTTTTTTATTTTTTGTTTCAGAAGAGAGAGCAGAAAATTTCGCAGTTTGCCTGTCGTTCTGGTACCTCGCTACACCTCACCTCTCACAGTCGTTTATAGCGCCTGTCCTTTTGATAAGGGCGAATTCCAAGCGTCAGCTTTCGCGTCAGCCGAGCAAAGTCGGGACAAGTCGGGACATACTACAGGATGGCCTGCGTGGAGCGACGACGGAAAGAAAACGTTAATTCAACAGCACGTGGCTCACATACTCATACGCATAGATTTGCGCCCGTTGCGGTGGCCGGGAATCGAACGCGGCTCAACTGCTCGGAAGGCAACTATGCTCACCATTACACTACCACCGCACAGCCGCTGCTCGCAACGCCGCGCTGTGTCGGCTTCCCGCCCGCCGGCAGTGGCCCACGGTGATAGTAGCTGTAGGCGCTTTACGAGGTAGGAGGGTGCATTCGGGCAGCGCCTCCACGCACGCTGCGTCTTTGGGCAAGGCTCGTCGCCGCGGCCGCAACGTTACTCACACAATAGTGACGAGCGGTCGCTTTGAGGCAGTGTAGTGGGGGACTCCGCGTGTGTAGCACTTTTTTCGGTTGTATCCGACGTCGCTGGGTGGCAATCCCACTTTCCCTGCAGACAGCTGCTCGGGAATATGCTCGGGAAGCACGGACGTCATCGGACGTCCGCCCCCAACAAATGCAACTAACAAAATGAGAACAACAACTAAAAAAGTGGTAGGTTGTTCGACTACCACGCGGGCGGCCCGGCTTCGATTCCCGGCCGATGCATCGTTTTGCTGTTCTCGCTATAGTGCTGCCGCGCCGATTGCTCGCTTGAGGTGCGCCAGCCTCAGGAATGTATAGCAGGATTCGCTGTGAGAAGAACCAAACATGCAGCACGCAAGAGACCCTACTTGGACGGCCGCGTGCTGTTACTGAACTCCAGCGTCGGCCTGGCCCTACAGGCCGCTGTGTTCAGGTGCCGCAAGGGCGATGTACTATAACCTCAGGCAGTGCTGCTTTCCGTCGTTAAAAAAGCTGCGGCAGCAGTTTACTCTAGCAAGTCGGGAAAGCACGCGTAGCGACACAACAGATTCCTGAGAAAGCGCAAACTGTCTATCTCTAATATGTGAGACTTACCAAGATTCCTGGGATGATGGTTGCAACGAGCCTCGGTAGCGCAGTAGGTAGCGCGTAAGTCTCATAATCTTAAGGTCGTGAGTTCGATCCTCACCCGGGGCATTTAATTTGCTGTACATCACGGCTGAATTAACGGCGTTGCTATTGCTAGTGAACGAACTTAATTGTCGTTTGTTATCCACAAGGAGTCCACGCCTCAGCGTCACAATGTTTACTTCCCATTATGGCAAGGTACAACTTTGATCATTCTCCTCCCCTGTTATGAGTGAAATATGATGCAAACAGCAATGAATAGACAGTTTCGAGCTGTGCGCCATGCCAGTCTGCACGCGCAAAAATGCTCGCAAACAGAGAACAACACTGAGTCCGGATTCAGCACGAAATGCGAGAGGAGAGGGAGTAAATCTCACGTTTCTCGAGCAAATCCGGTGTGGTCTAGTGGCTAGGATACCTGGCTTTCACCCAGGAGGCCCGGGTTCGATTCCCGGTACCGGAAGGGAAGTTTTTGCGCACACGACCCTCCATCTTTTGGCCTTCCAACCTTCGTTTGTCGCCCTCCTTCCGGAGCTTCAACCGAACGTAATTGGGGGAAGCAGGCACAGGATGCAATTACTGTCAGCACCGGGATAAAGGGAGAAGAGGCACTGGTCCGCTGTTGGGGTGCTACCAGCGTCAGTGGGAAGTCGGTGAAGTCGCCAGTTGCGCCAGAAGCCAGCAATTACCGTAGTACGCCTACACACGCGTTCCAGTTATTCACATTGCTTGCAGTCGCTCCATGCACAACAAGCGTGAGCCCGGATAGCTCAGTCGGTAGAGCATTAGGCTTTTAACCTAAGGGTCCAGGGTTCGAATCCCTGTTCGTGCGAAGATTTTAACGCTTCCGTAATGGCTCGTCTCGTAGCGCTGGTAGCCCTGCCGTAATCAGTGCACCGAGTTCGTTTCCTGTCAACATTCTGCGCAGACCGGTTGCATTTTTCACGATTCGAGGGAAGCTTTAGCTACGAGCAGTCGTGGCCGAGTGGTTAAGGCGTCTGACTAGAAATCAGATTCCCTCTGGGAGCGTAGGTTCGAGTCCTACCGACTGCGTCGGTTTTTTTATTTTTTGTTTCAGAAGAGAGAGCAGAAAATTTCGCAGTTTGCCTGTCGTTCTGGTACCTCGCTACACCTCACCTCTCACAGTCGTTTATAGCGCCTGTCCTTTTGATAAGGGCGAATTCCAAGCGTCAGCTTTCGCGTCAGCCGAGCAAAGTCGGGACAAGTCGGGACATACTACAGGATGGCCTGCGTGGAGCGACGACGGAAAGAAAACGTTAATTCAACAGCACGTGGCTCACATACTCATACGCATAGATTTGCGCCCGTTGCGGTGGCCGGGAATCGAACGCGGCTCAACTGCTCGGAAGGCAACTATGCTCACCATTACACTACCACCGCACAGCCGCTGCTCGCAACGCCGCGCTGTGTCGGCTTCCCGCCCGCCGGCAGTGGCCCACGGTGATAGTAGCTGTAGGCGCTTTACGAGGTAGGAGGGTGCATTCGGGCAGCGCCTCCACGCACGCTGCGTCTTTGGGCAAGGCTCGTCGCCGCGGCCGCAACGTTACTCACACAATAGTGACGAGCGGTCGCTTTGAGGCAGTGTAGTGGGGGACTCCGCGTGTGTAGCACTTTTTTCGGTTGTATCCGACGTCGCTGGGTGGCAATCCCACTTTCCCTGCAGACAGCTGCTCGGGAATATGCTCGGGAAGCACGGACGTCATCGGACGTCCGCCCCCAACAAATGCAACTAACAAAATGAGAACAACAACTAAAAAAGTGGTAGGTTGTTCGACTACCACGCGGGCGGCCCGGCTTCGATTCCCGGCCGATGCATCGTTTTGCTGTTCTCGCTATAGTGCTGCCGCGCCGATTGCTCGCTTGAGGTGCGCCAGCCTCAGGAATGTATAGCAGGATTCGCTGTGAGAAGAACCAAACATGCAGCACGCAAGAGACCCTACTTGGACGGCCGCGTGCTGTTACTGATCCGCGCAGAGCCGAGCAGAGCGGACGTGTCGCGCGCGCGCTCTTGCTTATATAGTTTTCGCGTCGGTTACATTGGTGCAATCGCGCCAAACTGAACATAAATAGTGAGCAACAGTGACTATCTTCAGTGCAGTGTGTAGTGACACAGTGTTAAAAGCGTTTTTATGTGAGAAAACGGTGCACAGTGAGTTCGAGACTGCACGCACGGAACTGGACCTCAACAAAGGTACTAAACGACAACTAACACTTGAAAAACACTACTAACACCCCTAGGAACCCCAGATAGTATTAACATTACTAACACCACTATCGCTGTTTGTGAAGTGCCCAAAGTACGTTGACTACAAAATATCTCGTGTGACGAACCAAAAACCACAACATATGGTAGGTTTTTTCTCCGGTACAGGACAATAACACTCTACCGAAATCACAGCACAGCTGCGCAGCAGTGAAGGCTAACGTTTATAAAAATTCCAGATCAAAAACTCCTGGTTGCTTGATTGCTTGATAACTGAAAGCGATACGCCACAAAAGCGACATAGCGCAAAGTCCGCTAAGTAGGTTGAGTAACGCTGACAGTGCGAGCCGTGCGAAGTCCCATAAGTAGGACGCGACGGACGACGCGTGCCCGTGTTGCTAAGCGCGACACGTAGTACCACGCCCAACCGCGGGAGGCAGCAGCGCACGGGGGCAACTCGGCCGCCATCTGTGCGCGAGTTGCGTGGCCGGCTGCAGCGCAAAGCGCGAACGTGGAGCGCAGTTCCAGCTGGCCGCTGCGGGCGAGAACAACGGAGACAGCCGCTACTAGGCTCTAAGCTGGTATAGGCTCAACTCCCTTGATACCAAGGAAGCTTGATGCTTGTGCCAGCCTGCACACTGCGCAACGTTCCACTTTCGCACTAAGTGCGAAAACTGGAGCGAAGCGCGGGACAGGCCGATTCGGCGGCTGTCAAGCTGGCTTCTGTAAGGAGAAGAGCCAGCAACGCCTCCAGCACGCCGGGGACTCCTCGACAATGTGCAAACATGGAGGATCAGCCCAATAAAATTGACGAGGAAAAGGTCGATGCCATCGACACCTTCATTGCTGAAATACAAACAGAACTAAAAGCAAAAAAAGTGTCACTCACCATACTGTCAGCATTTAGAAATAAGCTAATCGGCAACGCAGTGACACAAGCTAGGTTAGAGGGACAAATTCAGGCCCTAGAAAAAGAAAACGCAAGACTAAGACAACAAGTAGAAATACAAACAATCGCAGCAGCCAGACATGACCTTGAAGCAACAGACTCGCTCATACATGCGAGACTGGAGGGCCAGATTGATATTCTCAAAGACGAGAATAACAAGCTGTCCGTCCAAGTAGAGGAGTTCAGGATAGAAAATTTTACTCTAAAAAGAGACAACCAAGAACTACAGAAAGAACTGGATGAGGCAAAAACAAATAAACCAGAGACAATACTCCCAGCAATACCAACTTTCGCCAGTATCGCCAAATCCCAACCGAAATCCAAAGAAACACTAAAAATAGAACACGCCAAAGCAAAACAAGCGACAACACTCTTCATCACCTCGACAGAAAATAAGGACCCAAAAACTGTGCGACAAACCCTTACACAGAAACTTGACCCAAAAAAGGACAAGATAAAAATTAAGGCAGTCAAAACTACAGCAACAGCTGTCATAGTTGAGACTGCAACACAGGACGACTGTAAAAAACTGCTCGAGTCAGCAAAGAACATTAACACGATCAGGTGCGAGCCACCACGGAAGAGACGACCGCTAGTGATCATACACCACGTGCCAGACACAATCAGTGACAAAGACTTTCTTGAAAGCCTCTATGAACTGAACCTTAGTGAGGAAGTTGAGAAAGAGGCTTTCCTGAAAGAGACAAAAATCAAATTCCGAACAGGACCAAGAGGGCGGGGATACAATCATCAAGTTATTGAAGTCACACCGAATCTGCACAAAATTTTGACAAAACGGGATAGAGTCTATATAGATTTCCAGTCTCTAACTGTCAAAAATTTCGCCCAAGTCCCCACCTGCTACAAGTGCTGTGATATTGGACACACCACAAAGCAGTGTAAAGACACCGAAATCACGTGCTCCAATTGCAAAGGGAAGGGCCACATAAGAAATCAGTGCAAACTAGCAGAACAAGACATCTGCATCCCCTGCAGAATCCGAGGCAAATTGTGTGCCAGACGAAGAGGTCTTGAGTGTCAAACACATAAATTCCTCCAAGATCGACTGCTACAGAGCTTCGATTATGGAGAATGAAAGCAGCCCAACACTGCCCCAATCAAGAATGCAAAAAACGAACTATAAATCACCATCGACCATTAATCGAAACCATCAAAGAGCTATAAGCTGGCGCAGGCAGATGGGACTGCTTCCCACTCACCCCACACACACAGACGATATCCCATCTCTTCAAGGCATGCACGCATTACATGACAGTTATATAAATACCATGGACTTCATCGACGACATGGTACTTAATGGAGCTATACATTATAACATAGCCAAACAACTTAAAAAACAGATGCAATACTGGGTCAGCTACCAGCAATCACTGCAGGCGAGAATTGACGAGCTGGAATTTGAAGTGCTATACAATGCACACAGCAACACCGATCAAATACAAAACAATAGCACACAAACAAACACGAACACAGACAAGTCTGTAAACCTAAACAAACACACGGAAAACGAACAAATGGACAATACACAGAAATCTCACGCAACACCTGACTATGCCAAAGCTAGCAGCGAAGAAAGAATAAACGACAACACACCAAAAAGGTATAATACAAAAAGATGTACAGGATATATAAAACCAGTGAATTTTGTATCTGGAGGGATAATTAACCCTGCAGATCATACACAACAACGCATAACACCTCAACAACATAATGAAACACAACAGATGACCGGATGTAACGAGACATATAGGAAAAAGGTAGTAGTCCTTGACACAAACCTACTTACGGGTGATCACGATAGTGACGATGAGTGTACAGATAGTGATAGCAAAAGAAAGGTGACGACAGTGCAATAGGTAGTGTAAACATAAGAAAAAGTGAAGGTGAAAGAAGAAGAGCCGCAGGTAGCAGCTCATCAGCCTCACCACCATTGAAGACGGAACAAGACACCACACCGGTGACATCTGCACTTCGAGATAAATATAGCGGAATCATCCCATATGTAGAAAAAGAGCAGAAGGGAAAAGTCGGCCAAACACCATGGCATGCTGACTACAACAATGTAGAACTAAACTTAAGACTAAGTAGGCTAGAATATAAGGACACATTCATCACAGCACAAAGACTGCTAACCAGACTACTTCACCCACTAGGCAGCTATGTATGCTTCCCGACCACTGAACAATCTGACAGAATGACTTTAAAGACCGCAAACATACCTACAGACCCAGCAGAGCTAGAAAAATTAGTCATACTAGCGTGTAGTCGGAGGGGGGAAACATATAACCCACACCAAGTGTACAAGGACCAAGTGAGGGCACATGGCAGAACTGACTTTGACTACTCGCAAACAGGACACAAATTCTATCTTCATGTGAAACACCCATGAAAATAATACAACTTAATGCTAATAGAAGCACACTCGTTAGTGCAGAACTGCCGCGAGTAGCTCTGGACTTGCAGGCGGATATTCTCTGCCTGCAAGAACCTTACGTGACAACCCAGGGGAACTTAACTAACCTACCCTGGGACGCTGTCACAATCTCAGACAGACGAAACTACAAGGCTGCCATAGTTGTCCTCAACAAAACTTTAAATATCACTAAGATTACGCAGCTATGTAACAGTCATCTGGCCACGGCAGAAATAACTAAGGGTCGAGACACATGGGTGGTCTCATCACTATACGCACAGTACAGTGACAATATAGAGCCATACCTACATATGATACAAGACATTGCTGAGTATTCTAGAAATAAGAACCTAATTATATGTGCAGATATCAACGCTAAATCCACACTATGGCACTCGAACAGAACGGACGACAGAGGACGGAAAGTCAACGACGTCATACAGGAGACACAACTACATATTATAAATGAAGACGGACCTACACCTACATACAGAGGTGCAGACGGATCTGCCACCAAAATCGATATTACTCTGGCGAATGACAGAACATTAGGACGACTGCAAAGATGGACCATACACGACTCTCTGACCACAAGTGATCACAACATAATAGAAATAAGTCTCACAACAAACAATTACCGCACCACACACAATACAACACACTTCAACTTTAAAAGAGCGAATTGGGACAGACTACAACAAATTGTTCAAAATGAGAATATATACAACATACAGGGAAGCGTGGACTACAGAGCACACAAACTGACACAAATCATCCAAACAGCACAAGAAACAGCAATACCTACGCACACACATAGCAAACAACGGGAAACACCATGGTCAGACGAATTAACCAGACTCAAACGTGACATGACAAGGAAACGAAAACTATACCAGAGGACGTGGATACAAAGAGACAAACTACTAAGACTAGCTGCATATAGGGAAGCCAAAGAACTCTTCAAAAAGACATTATTTCAGACCAGGAAACAACATTGGGAGAGCTACTTGACCTCACACACACAACAGAATATCTGGGGGGAACAATACAAGATCCTGACAGAAAAAATAAAGACCCCATTGGCATTAAGCACGCTACGGCAGGATGACGGCACAATGACAGTGGGGTGGAGAAACACAGCACAATATCTGCTGAACAAACTCCTCCCGGAAGATGCCACAGACTCAGACACACAGGAACAGATCACACTCAGACAAGAACTTCATGAACAGTATAACACCGACGCCGTCACCTGTCCCTTCGCGCACGAGGAAGTTGCGGTAGCGATAAGAGAGCTAAAGAATAAAAAAGCACCTGGACCCGACAGGATCCATGCAGAAGTGCTTAAGAGGCTAGCACCACAGATCACCCCATACTTAACAGAACTACTAAACGACGCCTTAAGGCTAGGCCGTGTACCGACAGTCTGGAAAACCTCAAATGCAGTCATCATACGAAAATCATCAGACAGAGACCAATCAGATCCGAAATCCTACAGACCAATATGCCTCATAAACACCATGGCAAAAATCCAAGAGAGGCTACTGTGTGACCGCCTGCAGGCTCACAGAACCCTACTTGGAATGAATCCCCACCAGTTTGGATTTCGGAAAGGGAAAAGCATCGATGATGCAATAAACAGAGCTTTAGAAATTACACAAAACACAGATAAAACATACTCTTTGGCAATCATGATAGACATCGCAGGAGCATTTGACAACCTGTGGTGGCCAGCACTGTTTCTGAGGTTACGCCAGATGGAAGTACCCGCAGCCCTATACAACAGTCTTTTAGACTACTGTAGAGACAGAATAGTGGAATGGCGCGTGGGCAACCGGAAGGTAATAAGGAAAATTACCAAAGGATGTCCGCAGGGATCGATCTGTGGACCCATCTTCTGGGACATAATTTTTGAACCTCTCCTGCAACTGCTGGAGGAGGATATGAGGACAGACGGTGCTGTCGCCTATGCAGATGACCTATTGGTGGTTATCTCAGCAAACACAAGAGCCCAGCTAGAGGAGAAGGCGAGTGGCATACTGCAAACAATAACACAATGGTGCAACACAAACAAGCTCAAGATAGCGGGCAACAAAACAACATACACACTGCTCAAAGGGCAACTCAGACGCAATCCATCTATTAAAATACAGAACAACAACATAAAGAGAATGACGGTAACCCGCTACTTGGGCGTATACATAGATGAGAAGCTGAACTTCCATGAACACATCAGAATAACAACAAACAAGGCAGAAAAATTACTACATAAACTGGCAAGGATTAATTCAGGACAATACAGACTTCCTCTGTCAGTCACACGAACCTACCACTGCGCACTCTTCGAATCAGTGCTAAGCTTTGCGGCCAGTACATGGGCGCACAGACTCAACCTCGTCACAAACAGAACAGCGGTTAGGCGAGGGCAGAGAAGCGTCCTTCTGCGACTATCGGGAGCCTTCGGCACTACATCAGTTGAAGCACTGTGTGTTGTGCTAGGAATCTTCCCGATAGATATCACAATCAAATATCGGGCCGCTCTGTACTGGTTAAAGATGGGTAGACTAGACCAGGTCAACATATTGACTGGTTCCCCGCTGAACAATAAGCGGGACCTCAAAAAATGGAAAATCGACACATGGCAACAGGAATGGGGCACAAGTGATAAGGGACGGAGAGTCTATACATTTTTTCCGAACATAACGGAAAGATTAAGAATGAAACATGCCGATCCTAGCCGCGGCATGGTGCATTTCTTGACTGGCCACGGACCTTATCCCACGCACTTAAATCGCGTGAGTCTTAGAGACACATCAACGTGTACATGTGGAGGTATGGGAACCCCCGAACACACAATCCTATTCTGCGGGAAATACAGACAGCACAGGAACACACCTGGGATACAACACCTACAGACAGAGGAACACATATACGATGCGATCAGAACACCTGAACTTTGGGACATAATGAACGCACTAACAGACAAAATTTCTGACGAATGCCACAAAGAGTACAGGAACAGAAGACCACACAGACAATAAACCTATATGCAGCACCCAGACAGACACCATAGTGTGGAAGAACTAAACTAAGTCTCAATATAAAACAACTGACATGCAATAGACTTACATAAGTAGACCTAAAACTGACAATAGATTAATGTATAAAATTAGACATAAACAGTGTCGGCGCACCGTCGCAATTGCCATCAGCTACCACGGCACTCTAAACCTGTATACAAGTAACCAGATAGAACATAAATAGAGATATCAAACGCCATAAATAGAATAGAATAGAACTTCCTAGGCTAAGGTGAGGGGACTGAGGATCAGAGGCTTGAAGATAAATCCCAAGGCGCTCATCCTCAGTCCCCTACGGTGGTGGGACTATCATCTCTTCCTTTCCTATCGTCTTTTCTCCTCTTCAGTCTAAACTATTCCTTGTATTTCCTTCTTCTAATTCAAAATTTATTTTTGTAAAAATTTTGTTATATCGGTTTTGGGAAAGCTGCCAAAGTAAAGAAAAAAAAAAAAAAAAAAAAAAGCACAGACCCGCCTCCACGTGGCGGGCACGGGCAACGGTGCGACCGGATGCGGGAACTGGTGTGAGTTTCATCTACTACATCAGGGTCCGCACACCGGTCGTAGCGGCCAAGTGGTCAAAATAGACCCACCTTAAGCACTTAGGTGGTGGGTCGTAAAATCAGGGCGGCAAACTGAACTCCAGCGTCGGCCTGGCCCTACAGGCCGCTGTGTTCAGGTGCCGCAAGGGCGATGTACTATAACCTCAGGCAGTGCTGCTTTCCGTCGTTAAAAAAGCTGCGGCAGCAGTTTACTCTAGCAAGTCGGGAAAGCACGCGTAGCGACACAACAGATTCCTGAGAAAGCGCAAACTGTCTATCTCTAATATGTGAGACTTACCAAGATTCCTGGGATGATGGTTGCAACGAGCCTCGGTAGCGCAGTAGGTAGCGCGTAAGTCTCATAATCTTAAGGTCGTGAGTTCGATCCTCACCCGGGGCATTTAATTTGCTGTACATCACGGCTGAATTAACGGCGTTGCTATTGCTAGTGAACGAACTTAATTGTCGTTTGTTATCCACAAGGAGTCCACGCCTCAGCGTCACAATGTTTACTTCCCATTATGGCAAGGTACAACTTTGATCATTCTCCTCCCCTGTTATGAGTGAAATATGATGCAAACAGCAATGAATAGACAGTTTCGAGCTGTGCGCCATGCCAGTCTGCACGCGCAAAAATGCTCGCAAACAGAGAACAACACTGAGTCCGGATTCAGCACGAAATGCGAGAGGAGAGGGAGTAAATCTCACGTTTCTCGAGCAAATCCGGTGTGGTCTAGTGGCTAGGATACCTGGCTTTCACCCAGGAGGCCCGGGTTCGATTCCCGGTACCGGAAGGGAAGTTTTTGCGCACACGACCCTCCATCTTTTGGCCTTCCAACCTTCGTTTGTCGCCCTCCTTCCGGAGCTTCAACCGAACGTAATTGGGGGAAGCAGGCACAGGATGCAATTACTGTCAGCACCGGGATAAAGGGAGAAGAGGCACTGGTCCGCTGTTGGGGTGCTACCAGCGTCAGTGGGAAGTCGGTGAAGTCGCCAGTTGCGCCAGAAGCCAGCAATTACCGTAGTACGCCTACACACGCGTTCCAGTTATTCACATTGCTTGCAGTCGCTCCATGCACAACAAGCGTGAGCCCGGATAGCTCAGTCGGTAGAGCATTAGGCTTTTAACCTAAGGGTCCAGGGTTCGAATCCCTGTTCGTGCGAAGATTTTAACGCTTCCGTAATGGCTCGTCTCGTAGCGCTGGTAGCCCTGCCGTAATCAGTGCACCGAGTTCGTTTCCTGTCAACATTCTGCGCAGACCGGTTGCATTTTTCACGATTCGAGGGAAGCTTTAGCTACGAGCAGTCGTGGCCGAGTGGTTAAGGCGTCTGACTAGAAATCAGATTCCCTCTGGGAGCGTAGGTTCGAGTCCTACCGACTGCGTCGGTTTTTTTATTTTTTGTTTCAGAAGAGAGAGCAGAAAATTTCGCAGTTTGCCTGTCGTTCTGGTACCTCGCTACACCTCACCTCTCACAGTCGTTTATAGCGCCTGTCCTTTTGATAAGGGCGAATTCCAAGCGTCAGCTTTCGCGTCAGCCGAGCAAAGTCGGGACAAGTCGGGACATACTACAGGATGGCCTGCGTGGAGCGACGACGGAAAGAAAACGTTAATTCAACAGCACGTGGCTCACATACTCATACGCATAGATTTGCGCCCGTTGCGGTGGCCGGGAATCGAACGCGGCTCAACTGCTCGGAAGGCAACTATGCTCACCATTACACTACCACCGCACAGCCGCTGCTCGCAACGCCGCGCTGTGTCGGCTTCCCGCCCGCCGGCAGTGGCCCACGGTGATAGTAGCTGTAGGCGCTTTACGAGGTAGGAGGGTGCATTCGGGCAGCGCCTCCACGCACGCTGCGTCTTTGGGCAAGGCTCGTCGCCGCGGCCGCAACGTTACTCACACAATAGTGACGAGCGGTCGCTTTGAGGCAGTGTAGTGGGGGACTCCGCGTGTGTAGCACTTTTTTCGGTTGTATCCGACGTCGCTGGGTGGCAATCCCACTTTCCCTGCAGACAGCTGCTCGGGAATATGCTCGGGAAGCACGGACGTCATCGGACGTCCGCCCCCAACAAATGCAACTAACAAAATGAGAACAACAACTAAAAAAGTGGTAGGTTGTTCGACTACCACGCGGGCGGCCCGGCTTCGATTCCCGGCCGATGCATCGTTTTGCTGTTCTCGCTATAGTGCTGCCGCGCCGATTGCTCGCTTGAGGTGCGCCAGCCTCAGGAATGTATAGCAGGATTCGCTGTGAGAAGAACCAAACATGCAGCACGCAAGAGACCCTACTTGGACGGCCGCGTGCTGTTACTGAACTCCAGCGTCGGCCTGGCCCTACAGGCCGCTGTGTTCAGGTGCCGCAAGGGCGATGTACTATAACCTCAGGCAGTGCTGCTTTCCGTCGTTAAAAAAGCTGCGGCAGCAGTTTACTCTAGCAAGTCGGGAAAGCACGCGTAGCGACACAACAGATTCCTGAGAAAGCGCAAACTGTCTATCTCTAATATGTGAGACTTACCAAGATTCCTGGGATGATGGTTGCAACGAGCCTCGGTAGCGCAGTAGGTAGCGCGTAAGTCTCATAATCTTAAGGTCGTGAGTTCGATCCTCACCCGGGGCATTTAATTTGCTGTACATCACGGCTGAATTAACGGCGTTGCTATTGCTAGTGAACGAACTTAATTGTCGTTTGTTATCCACAAGGAGTCCACGCCTCAGCGTCACAATGTTTACTTCCCATTATGGCAAGGTACAACTTTGATCATTCTCCTCCCCTGTTATGAGTGAAATATGATGCAAACAGCAATGAATAGACAGTTTCGAGCTGTGCGCCATGCCAGTCTGCACGCGCAAAAATGCTCGCAAACAGAGAACAACACTGAGTCCGGATTCAGCACGAAATGCGAGAGGAGAGGGAGTAAATCTCACGTTTCTCGAGCAAATCCGGTGTGGTCTAGTGGCTAGGATACCTGGCTTTCACCCAGGAGGCCCGGGTTCGATTCCCGGTACCGGAAGGGAAGTTTTTGCGCACACGACCCTCCATCTTTTGGCCTTCCAACCTTCGTTTGTCGCCCTCCTTCCGGAGCTTCAACCGAACGTAATTGGGGGAAGCAGGCACAGGATGCAATTACTGTCAGCACCGGGATAAAGGGAGAAGAGGCACTGGTCCGCTGTTGGGGTGCTACCAGCGTCAGTGGGAAGTCGGTGAAGTCGCCAGTTGCGCCAGAAGCCAGCAATTACCGTAGTACGCCTACACACGCGTTCCAGTTATTCACATTGCTTGCAGTCGCTCCATGCACAACAAGCGTGAGCCCGGATAGCTCAGTCGGTAGAGCATTAGGCTTTTAACCTAAGGGTCCAGGGTTCGAATCCCTGTTCGTGCGAAGATTTTAACGCTTCCGTAATGGCTCGTCTCGTAGCGCTGGTAGCCCTGCCGTAATCAGTGCACCGAGTTCGTTTCCTGTCAACATTCTGCGCAGACCGGTTGCATTTTTCACGATTCGAGGGAAGCTTTAGCTACGAGCAGTCGTGGCCGAGTGGTTAAGGCGTCTGACTAGAAATCAGATTCCCTCTGGGAGCGTAGGTTCGAGTCCTACCGACTGCGTCGGTTTTTTTATTTTTTGTTTCAGAAGAGAGAGCAGAAAATTTCGCAGTTTGCCTGTCGTTCTGGTACCTCGCTACACCTCACCTCTCACAGTCGTTTATAGCGCCTGTCCTTTTGATAAGGGCGAATTCCAAGCGTCAGCTTTCGCGTCAGCCGAGCAAAGTCGGGACAAGTCGGGACATACTACAGGATGGCCTGCGTGGAGCGACGACGGAAAGAAAACGTTAATTCAACAGCACGTGGCTCACATACTCATACGCATAGATTTGCGCCCGTTGCGGTGGCCGGGAATCGAACGCGGCTCAACTGCTCGGAAGGCAACTATGCTCACCATTACACTACCACCGCACAGCCGCTGCTCGCAACGCCGCGCTGTGTCGGCTTCCCGCCCGCCGGCAGTGGCCCACGGTGATAGTAGCTGTAGGCGCTTTACGAGGTAGGAGGGTGCATTCGGGCAGCGCCTCCACGCACGCTGCGTCTTTGGGCAAGGCTCGTCGCCGCGGCCGCAACGTTACTCACACAATAGTGACGAGCGGTCGCTTTGAGGCAGTGTAGTGGGGGACTCCGCGTGTGTAGCACTTTTTTCGGTTGTATCCGACGTCGCTGGGTGGCAATCCCACTTTCCCTGCAGACAGCTGCTCGGGAATATGCTCGGGAAGCACGGACGTCATCGGACGTCCGCCCCCAACAAATGCAACTAACAAAATGAGAACAACAACTAAAAAAGTGGTAGGTTGTTCGACTACCACGCGGGCGGCCCGGCTTCGATTCCCGGCCGATGCATCGTTTTGCTGTTCTCGCTATAGTGCTGCCGCGCCGATTGCTCGCTTGAGGTGCGCCAGCCTCAGGAATGTATAGCAGGATTCGCTGTGAGAAGAACCAAACATGCAGCACGCAAGAGACCCTACTTGGACGGCCGCGTGCTGTTACTGAACTCCAGCGTCGGCCTGGCCCTACAGGCCGCTGTGTTCAGGTGCCGCAAGGGCGATGTACTATAACCTCAGGCAGTGCTGCTTTCCGTCGTTAAAAAAGCTGCGGCAGCAGTTTACTCTAGCAAGTCGGGAAAGCACGCGTAGCGACACAACAGATTCCTGAGAAAGCGCAAACTGTCTATCTCTAATATGTGAGACTTACCAAGATTCCTGGGATGATGGTTGCAACGAGCCTCGGTAGCGCAGTAGGTAGCGCGTAAGTCTCATAATCTTAAGGTCGTGAGTTCGATCCTCACCCGGGGCATTTAATTTGCTGTACATCACGGCTGAATTAACGGCGTTGCTATTGCTAGTGAACGAACTTAATTGTCGTTTGTTATCCACAAGGAGTCCACGCCTCAGCGTCACAATGTTTACTTCCCATTATGGCAAGGTACAACTTTGATCATTCTCCTCCCCTGTTATGAGTGAAATATGATGCAAACAGCAATGAATAGACAGTTTCGAGCTGTGCGCCATGCCAGTCTGCACGCGCAAAAATGCTCGCAAACAGAGAACAACACTGAGTCCGGATTCAGCACGAAATGCGAGAGGAGAGGGAGTAAATCTCACGTTTCTCGAGCAAATCCGGTGTGGTCTAGTGGCTAGGATACCTGGCTTTCACCCAGGAGGCCCGGGTTCGATTCCCGGTACCGGAAGGGAAGTTTTTGCGCACACGACCCTCCATCTTTTGGCCTTCCAACCTTCGTTTGTCGCCCTCCTTCCGGAGCTTCAACCGAACGTAATTGGGGGAAGCAGGCACAGGATGCAATTACTGTCAGCACCGGGATAAAGGGAGAAGAGGCACTGGTCCGCTGTTGGGGTGCTACCAGCGTCAGTGGGAAGTCGGTGAAGTCGCCAGTTGCGCCAGAAGCCAGCAATTACCGTAGTACGCCTACACACGCGTTCCAGTTATTCACATTGCTTGCAGTCGCTCCATGCACAACAAGCGTGAGCCCGGATAGCTCAGTCGGTAGAGCATTAGGCTTTTAACCTAAGGGTCCAGGGTTCGAATCCCTGTTCGTGCGAAGATTTTAACGCTTCCGTAATGGCTCGTCTCGTAGCGCTGGTAGCCCTGCCGTAATCAGTGCACCGAGTTCGTTTCCTGTCAACATTCTGCGCAGACCGGTTGCATTTTTCACGATTCGAGGGAAGCTTTAGCTACGAGCAGTCGTGGCCGAGTGGTTAAGGCGTCTGACTAGAAATCAGATTCCCTCTGGGAGCGTAGGTTCGAGTCCTACCGACTGCGTCGGTTTTTTTATTTTTTGTTTCAGAAGAGAGAGCAGAAAATTTCGCAGTTTGCCTGTCGTTCTGGTACCTCGCTACACCTCACCTCTCACAGTCGTTTATAGCGCCTGTCCTTTTGATAAGGGCGAATTCCAAGCGTCAGCTTTCGCGTCAGCCGAGCAAAGTCGGGACAAGTCGGGACATACTACAGGATGGCCTGCGTGGAGCGACGACGGAAAGAAAACGTTAATTCAACAGCACGTGGCTCACATACTCATACGCATAGATTTGCGCCCGTTGCGGTGGCCGGGAATCGAACGCGGCTCAACTGCTCGGAAGGCAACTATGCTCACCATTACACTACCACCGCACAGCCGCTGCTCGCAACGCCGCGCTGTGTCGGCTTCCCGCCCGCCGGCAGTGGCCCACGGTGATAGTAGCTGTAGGCGCTTTACGAGGTAGGAGGGTGCATTCGGGCAGCGCCTCCACGCACGCTGCGTCTTTGGGCAAGGCTCGTCGCCGCGGCCGCAACGTTACTCACACAATAGTGACGAGCGGTCGCTTTGAGGCAGTGTAGTGGGGGACTCCGCGTGTGTAGCACTTTTTTCGGTTGTATCCGACGTCGCTGGGTGGCAATCCCACTTTCCCTGCAGACAGCTGCTCGGGAATATGCTCGGGAAGCACGGACGTCATCGGACGTCCGCCCCCAACAAATGCAACTAACAAAATGAGAACAACAACTAAAAAAGTGGTAGGTTGTTCGACTACCACGCGGGCGGCCCGGCTTCGATTCCCGGCCGATGCATCGTTTTGCTGTTCTCGCTATAGTGCTGCCGCGCCGATTGCTCGCTTGAGGTGCGCCAGCCTCAGGAATGTATAGCAGGATTCGCTGTGAGAAGAACCAAACATGCAGCACGCAAGAGACCCTACTTGGACGGCCGCGTGCTGTTACTGAACTCCAGCGTCGGCCTGGCCCTACAGGCCGCTGTGTTCAGGTGCCGCAAGGGCGATGTACTATAACCTCAGGCAGTGCTGCTTTCCGTCGTTAAAAAAGCTGCGGCAGCAGTTTACTCTAGCAAGTCGGGAAAGCACGCGTAGCGACACAACAGATTCCTGAGAAAGCGCAAACTGTCTATCTCTAATATGTGAGACTTACCAAGATTCCTGGGATGATGGTTCCAACGAGCCTCGGTAGCGCAGTAGGTAGCGCGTAAGTCTCATAATCTTAAGGTCGTGAGTTCGATCCTCACCCAGGGCATTTAATTTGCTGTACATCACGGCTGAATTAACGGCGTTGCTATTGCTAGTGAACGAACTTAATTGTCGTTTGTTATCCACAAGGAGTCCACGCCTCAGCGTCACAATGTTTACTTCCCATTATGGCAAGGTACAACTTTGATCATTCTCCTCCCCTGTTATGAGTGAAATATGATGCAAACAGCAATGAATAGACAGTTTCGAGCTGTGCGCCATGCCAGTCTGCACGCGCAAAAATGCTCGCAAACAGAGAACAACACTGAGTCCGGATTCAGCACGAAATGCGAGAGGAGAGGGAGTAAATCTCACGTTTCTCGAGCAAATCCGGTGTGGTCTAGTGGCTAGGATACCTGGCTTTCACCCAGGAGGCCCGGGTTCGATTCCCGGTACCGGAAGGGAAGTTTTTGCGCACACGACCCTCCATCTTTTGGCCTTCCAACCTTCGTTTGTCGCCCTCCTTCCGGAGCTTCAACCGAACGTAATCGGGGGAAGCAGGCACAGGATGCAATTACTGTCAGCACCGGGATAAAGGGAGAAGAGGCACTGGTCCGCTGTTGGGGTGCTACCAGCGTCAGTGGGAAGTCGGTGAAGTCGCCAGTTGCGCCAGAAGCCAGCAATTACCGTAGTACGCCTACACACGCGTTCCAGTTATTCACATTGCTTGCAGTCGCTCCATGCACAACAAGCGTGAACCCGGATAGCTCAGTCGGTAGAGCATTAGGCTTTTAACCTAAGGGTCCAGGGTTCGAATCCCTGTTCGTGCGAAGATTTTAACGCTTCCGTAATGGCTCGTCTCGTAGCGCTGGTAGCCCTGCCGTAATCAGTGCACCGAGTTCGTTTCCTGTCAACATTCTGCGCAGACCGGTTGCATTTTTCACGATTCGAGGGAAGCTTTAGCTACGAGCAGTCGTGGCCGAGTGGTTAAGGCGTCTGACTAGAAATCAGATTCCCTCTGGGAGCGTAGGTTCGAGTCCTACCGACTGCGTCGGTTTTTTTATTTTTTGTTTCAGAAGAGAGAGCAGAAAATTTCGCAGTTTGCCTGTCGTTCTGGTACCTCGCTACACCTCACCTCTCACAGTCGTTTATAGCGCCTGTCCTTTTGATAAGGGCGAATTCCAAGCGTCAGCTTTCGCGTCAGCCGAGCAAAGTCGGGACAAGTCGGGACATACTACAGGATGGCCTGCGTGGAGCGACGACGGAAAGAAAACGTTAATTCAACAGCACGTGGCTCACATACTCATACGCATAGATTTGCGCCCGTTGCGGTGGCCGGGAATCGAACGCGGCTCAACTGCTCGGAAGGCAACTATGCTCACCATTACACTACCACCGCACAGCCGCTGCTCGCAACGCCGCGCTGTGTCGGCTTCCCGCCCGCCGGCAGTGGCCCACGGTGATAGTAGCTGTAGGCGCTTTACGAGGTAGGAGGGTGCATTCGGGCAGCGCCTCCACGCACGCTGCGTCTTTGGGCAAGGCTCGTCGCCGCGGCCGCAACGTTACTCACACAATAGTGACGAGCGGTCGCTTTGAGGCAGTGTAGTGGGGGACTCCGCGTGTGTAGCACTTTTTTCGGTTGTATCCGACGTCGCTGGGTGGCAATCCCACTTTCCCTGCAGACAGCTGCTCGGGAATATGCTCGGGAAGCACGGACGTCATCGGACGTCCGCCCCCAACAAATGCAACTAACAAAATGAGAACAACAACTAAAAAAGTGGTAGGTTGTTCGACTACCACGCGGGCGGCCCGGCTTCGATTCCCGGCCGATGCATCGTTTTGCTGTTCTCGCTATAGTGCTGCCGCGCCGATTGCTCGCTTGAGGTGCGCCAGCCTCAGGAATGTATAGCAGGATTCGCTGTGAGAAGAACCAAACATGCAGCACGCAAGAGACCCTACTTGGACGGCCGCGTGCTGTTACTGAACTCCAGCGTCGGCCTGGCCCTACAGGCCGCTGTGTTCAGGTGCCGCAAGGGCGATGTACTATAACCTCAGGCAGTGCTGCTTTCCGTCGTTAAAAAAGCTGCGGCAGCAGTTTACTCTAGCAAGTCGGGAAAGCACGCGTAGCGACACAACAGATTCCTGAGAAAGCGCAAACTGTCTATCTCTAATATGTGAGACTTACCAAGATTCCTGGGATGATGGTTGCAACGAGCCTCGGTAGCGCAGTAGGTAGCGCGTAAGTCTCATAATCTTAAGGTCGTGAGTTCGATCCTCACCCGGGGCATTTAATTTGCTGTACATCACGGCTGAATTAACGGCGTTGCTATTGCTAGTGAACGAACTTAATTGTCGTTTGTTATCCACAAGGAGTCCACGCCTCAGCGTCACAATGTTTACTTCCCATTATGGCAAGGTACAACTTTGATCATTCTCCTCCCCTGTTATGAGTGAAATATGATGCAAACAGCAATGAATAGACAGTTTCGAGCTGTGCGCCATGCCAGTCTGCACGCGCAAAAATGCTCGCAAACAGAGAACAACACTGAGTCCGGATTCAGCACGAAATGCGAGAGGAGAGGGAGTAAATCTCACGTTTCTCGAGCAAATCCGGTGTGGTCTAGTGGCTAGGATACCTGGCTTTCACCCAGGAGGCCCGGGTTCGATTCCCGGTACCGGAAGGGAAGTTTTTGCGCACACGACCCTCCATCTTTTGGCCTTCCAACCTTCGTTTGTCGCCCTCCTTCCGGAGCTTCAACCGAACGTAATCGGGGGAAGCAGGCACAGGATGCAATTACTGTCAGCACCGGGATAAAGGGAGAAGAGGCACTGGTCCGCTGTTGGGGTGCTACCAGCGTCAGTGGGAAGTCGGTGAAGT
Organism: Schistocerca cancellata; assembly: GCF_023864275.1. NCBI lineage: Eukaryota > Metazoa > Arthropoda > Insecta > Orthoptera > Acrididae > Schistocerca > Schistocerca cancellata. Next base: position 162,230 of record NW_026046649.1, read on the forward strand.
CGCCAGTTGCGCCAGAAGCCAGCAATTACCGTAGTACGCCTACACACGCGTTCCAGTTATTCACATTGCTTGCAGTCGCTCCATGCACAACAAGCGTGAACCCGGATAGCTCAGTCGGTAGAGCATTAGGCTTTTAACCTAAGGGTCCAGGGTTCGAATCCCTGTTCGTGCGAAGATTTTAACGCTTCCGTAATGGCTCGTCTCGTAGCGCTGGTAGCCCTGCCGTAATCAGTGCACCGAGTTCGTTTCCTGTCAACATTCTGCGCAGACCGGTTGCATTTTTCACGATTCGAGGGAAGCTTTAGCTACGAGCAGTCGTGGCCGAGTGGTTAAGGCGTCTGACTAGAAATCAGATTCCCTCTGGGAGCGTAGGTTCGAGTCCTACCGACTGCGTCGGTTTTTTTATTTTTTGTTTCAGAAGAGAGAGCAGAAAATTTCGCAGTTTGCCTGTCGTTCTGGTACCTCGCTACACCTCACCTCTCACAGTCGTTTATAGCGCCTGTCCTTTTGATAAGGGCGAATTCCAAGCGTCAGCTTTCGCGTCAGCCGAGCAAAGTCGGGACAAGTCGGGACATACTACAGGATGGCCTGCGTGGAGCGACGACGGAAAGAAAACGTTAATTCAACAGCACGTGGCTCACATACTCATACGCATAGATTTGCGCCCGTTGCGGTGGCCAGGAATCGAACGCGGCTCAACTGCTCGGAAGGCAACTATGCTCACCATTACACCACCACCGCACAGCCGCTGCTCGCAACGCCGCGCTGTGTCGGCTTCCCGCCCGCCGGCAGTGGCCCACGGTGATAGTAGCTGTAGGCGCTTTACGAGGTAGGAGGGTGCATTCGGGCAGCGCCTCCACGCACGCTGCGTCTTTGGGCAAGGCTCGTCGCCGCGGCCGCAACGTTACTCACACAATAGTGACGAGCGGTCGCTTTGAGGCAGTGTAGTGGGGGACTCCGCGTGTGTAGCACTTTTTTCGGTTGTATCCGACGTCGCTGGGTGGCAATCCCACTTTCCCTGCAGACAGCTGCTCGGGAATATGCTCGGGAAGCACGGACGTCATCGGACGTCCGCCCCCAACAAATGCAACTAACAAAATGAGAACAACAACTAAAAAAGTGGTAGGTTGTTCGACTACCACGCGGGCGGCCCGGCTTCGATTCCCGGCCGATGCATCGTTTTGCTGTTCTCGCTATAGTGCTGCCGCGCCGATTGCTCGCTTGAGGTGCGCCAGCCTCAGGAATGTATAGCAGGATTCGCTGTGAGAAGAACCAAACATGCAGCACGCAAGAGACCCTACTTGGACGGCCGCGTGCTGTTACTGAACTCCAGCGTCGGCCTGGCCCTACAGGCCGCTGTGTTCAGGTGCCGCAAGGGCGATGTACTATAACCTCAGGCAGTGCTGCTTTCCGTCGTTAAAAAAGCTGCGGCAGCAGTTTACTCTAGCAAGTCGGGAAAGCACGCGTAGCGACACAACAGATTCCTGAGAAAGCGCAAACTGTCTATCTCTAATATGTGAGACTTACCAAGATTCCTGGGATGATGGTTGCAACGAGCCTCGGTAGCGCAGTAGGTAGCGCGTAAGTCTCATAATCTTAAGGTCGTGAGTTCGATCCTCACCCGGGGCATTTAATTTGCTGTACATCACGGCTGAATTAACGGCGTTGCTATTGCTAGTGAACGAACTTAATTGTCGTTTGTTATCCACAAGGAGTCCACGCCTCAGCGTCACAATGTTTACTTCCCATTATGGCAAGGTACAACTTTGATCATTCTCCTCCCCTGTTATGAGTGAAATATGATGCAAACAGCAATGAATAGACAGTTTCGAGCTGTGCGCCATGCCAGTCTGCACGCGCAAAAATGCTCGCAAACAGAGAACAACACTGAGTCCGGATTCAGCACGAAATGCGAGAGGAGAGGGAGTAAATCTCACGTTTCTCGAGCAAATCCGGTGTGGTCTAGTGGCTAGGATACCTGGCTTTCACCCAGGAGGCCCGGGTTCGATTCCCGGTACCGGAAGGGAATTTTTTGCGCACACGACCCTCCATCTTTTGGCCTTCCAACCTTCGTTTGTCGCCCTCCTTCCGGAGCTTCAACCGAACGTAATTGGGGGAAGCAGGCACAGGATGCAATTACTGTCAGCACCGGGATAAAGGGAGAAGAGGCACTGGTCCGCTGTTGGGGTGCTACCAGCGTCAGTGGGAAGTCGGTGAAGTCGCCAGTTGCGCCAGAAGCCAGCAATTACCGTAGTACGCCTACACACGCGTTCCAGTTATTCACATTGCTTGCAGTCGCTCCATGCACAACAAGCGTGAGCCCGGATAGCTCAGTCGGTAGAGCATTAGGCTTTTAACCTAAGGGTCCAGGGTTCGAATCCCTGTTCGTGCGAAGATTTTAACGCTTCCGTAATGGCTCGTCTCGTAGCGCTGGTAGCCCTGCCGTAATCAGTGCACCGAGTTCGTTTCCTGTCAACATTCTGCGCAGACCGGTTGCATTTTTCACGATTCGAGGGAAGCTTTAGCTACGAGCAGTCGTGGCCGAGTGGTTAAGGCGTCTGACTAGAAATCAGATTCCCTCTGGGAGCGTAGGTTCGAGTCCTACCGACTGCGTCGGTTTTTTTATTTTTTGTTTCAGAAGAGAGAGCAGAAAATTTCGCAGTTTGCCTGTCGTTCTGGTACCTCGCTACACCTCACCTCTCACAGTCGTTTATAGCGCCTGTCCTTTTGATAAGGGCGAATTCCAAGCGTCAGCTTTCGCGTCAGCCGAGCAAAGTCGGGACAAGTCGGGACATACTACAGGATGGCCTGCGTGGAGCGACGACGGAAAGAAAACGTTAATTCAACAGCACGTGGCTCACATACTCATACGCATAGATTTGCGCCCGTTGCGGTGGCCGGGAATCGAACGCGGCTCAACTGCTCGGAAGGCAACTATGCTCACCATTACACTACCACCGCACAGCCGCTGCTCGCAACGCCGCGCTGTGTCGGCTTCCCGCCCGCCGGCAGTGGCCCACGGTGATAGTAGCTGTAGGCGCTTTACGAGGTAGGAGGGTGCATTCGGGCAGCGCCTCCACGCACGCTGCGTCTTTGGGCAAGGCTCGTCGCCGCGGCCGCAACGTTACTCACACAATAGTGACGAGCGGTCGCTTTGAGGCAGTGTAGTGGGGGACTCCGCGTGTGTAGCACTTTTTTCGGTTGTATCCGACGTCGCTGGGTGGCAATCCCACTTTCCCTGCAGACAGCTGCTCGGGAATATGCTCGGGAAGCACGGACGTCATCGGACGTCCGCCCCCAACAAATGCAACTAACAAAATGAGAACAACAACTAAAAAAGTGGTAGGTTGTTCGACTACCACGCGGGCGGCCCGGCTTCGATTCCCGGCCGATGCATCGTTTTGCTGTTCTCGCTATAGTGCTGCCGCGCCGATTGCTCGCTTGAGGTGCGCCAGCCTCAGGAATGTATAGCAGGATTCGCTGTGAGAAGAACCAAACATGCAGCACGCAAGAGACCCTACTTGGACGGCCGCGTGCTGTTACTGAACTCCAGCGTCGGCCTGGCCCTACAGGCCGCTGTGTTCAGGTGCCGCAAGGGCGATGTACTATAACCTCAGGCAGTGCTGCTTTCCGTCGTTAAAAAAGCTGCGGCAGCAGTTTACTCTAGCAAGTCGGGAAAGCACGCGTAGCGACACAACAGATTCCTGAGAAAGCGCAAACTGTCTATCTCTAATATGTGAGACTTACCAAGATTCCTGGGATGATGGTTGCAACGAGCCTCGGTAGCGCAGTAGGTAGCGCGTAAGTCTCATAATCTTAAGGTCGTGAGTTCGATCCTCACCCGGGGCATTTAATTTGCTGTACATCACGGCTGAATTAACGGCGTTGCTATTGCTAGTGAACGAACTTAATTGTCGTTTGTTATCCACAAGGAGTCCACGCCTCAGCGTCACAATGTTTACTTCCCATTATGGCAAGGTACAACTTTGATCATTCTCCTCCCCTGTTATGAGTGAAATATGATGCAAACAGCAATGAATAGACAGTTTCGAGCTGTGCGCCATGCCAGTCTGCACGCGCAAAAATGCTCGCAAACAGAGAACAACACTGAGTCCGGATTCAGCACGAAATGCGAGAGGAGAGGGAGTAAATCTCACGTTTCTCGAGCAAATCCGGTGTGGTCTAGTGGCTAGGATACCTGGCTTTCACCCAGGAGGCCCGGGTTCGATTCCCGGTACCGGAAGGGAAGTTTTTGCGCACACGACCCTCCATCTTTTGGCCTTCCAACCTTCGTTTGTCGCCCTCCTTCCGGAGCTTCAACCGAACGTAATCGGGGGAAGCAGGCACAGGATGCAATTACTGTCAGCACCGGGATAAAGGGAGAAGAGGCACTGGTCCGCTGTTGGGGTGCTACCAGCGTCAGTGGGAAGTCGGTGAAGTCGCCAGTTGCGCCAGAAGCCAGCAATTACCGTAGTACGCCTACACACGCGTTCCAGTTATTCACATTGCTTGCAGTCGCTCCATGCACAACAAGCGTGAACCCGGATAGCTCAGTCGGTAGAGCATTAGGCTTTTAACCTAAGGGTCCAGGGTTCGAATCCCTGTTCGTGCGAAGATTTTAACGCTTCCGTAATGGCTCGTCTCGTAGCGCTGGTAGCCCTGCCGTAATCAGTGCACCGAGTTCGTTTCCTGTCAACATTCTGCGCAGACCGGTTGCATTTTTCACGATTCGAGGGAAGCTTTAGCTACGAGCAGTCGTGGCCGAGTGGTTAAGGCGTCTGACTAGAAATCAGATTCCCTCTGGGAGCGTAGGTTCGAGTCCTACCGACTGCGTCGGTTTTTTTATTTTTTGTTTCAGAAGAGAGAGCAGAAAATTTCGCAGTTTGCCTGTCGTTCTGGTACCTCGCTACACCTCACCTCTCACAGTCGTTTATAGCGCCTGTCCTTTTGATAAGGGCGAATTCCAAGCGTCAGCTTTCGCGTCAGCCGAGCAAAGTCGGGACAAGTCGGGACATACTACAGGATGGCCTGCGTGGAGCGACGACGGAAAGAAAACGTTAATTCAACAGCACGTGGCTCACATACTCATACGCATAGATTTGCGCCCGTTGCGGTGGCCGGGAATCGAACGCGGCTCAACTGCTCGGAAGGCAACTATGCTCACCATTACACTACCACCGCACAGCCGCTGCTCGCAACGCCGCGCTGTGTCGGCTTCCCGCCCGCCGGCAGTGGCCCACGGTGATAGTAGCTGTAGGCGCTTTACGAGGTAGGAGGGTGCATTCGGGCAGCGCCTCCACGCACGCTGCGTCTTTGGGCAAGGCTCGTCGCCGCGGCCGCAACGTTACTCACACAATAGTGACGAGCGGTCGCTTTGAGGCAGTGTAGTGGGGGACTCCGCGTGTGTAGCACTTTTTTCGGTTGTATCCGACGTCGCTGGGTGGCAATCCCACTTTCCCTGCAGACAGCTGCTCGGGAATATGCTCGGGAAGCACGGACGTCATCGGACGTCCGCCCCCAACAAATGCAACTAACAAAATGAGAACAACAACTAAAAAAGTGGTAGGTTGTTCGACTACCACGCGGGCGGCCCGGCTTCGATTCCCGGCCGATGCATCGTTTTGCTGTTCTCGCTATAGTGCTGCCGCGCCGATTGCTCGCTTGAGGTGCGCCAGCCTCAGGAATGTATAGCAGGATTCGCTGTGAGAAGAACCAAACATGCAGCACGCAAGAGACCCTACTTGGACGGCCGCGTGCTGTTACTGAACTCCAGCGTCGGCCTGGCCCTACAGGCCGCTGTGTTCAGGTGCCGCAAGGGCGATGTACTATAACCTCAGGCAGTGCTGCTTTCCGTCGTTAAAAAAGCTGCGGCAGCAGTTTACTCTAGCAAGTCGGGAAAGCACGCGTAGCGACACAACAGATTCCTGAGAAAGCGCAAACTGTCTATCTCTAATATGTGAGACTTACCAAGATTCCTGGGATGATGGTTGCAACGAGCCTCGGTAGCGCAGTAGGTAGCGCGTAAGTCTCATAATCTTAAGGTCGTGAGTTCGATCCTCACCCGGGGCATTTAATTTGCTGTACATCACGGCTGAATTAACGGCGTTGCTATTGCTAGTGAACGAACTTAATTGTCGTTTGTTATCCACAAGGAGTCCACGCCTCAGCGTCACAATGTTTACTTCCCATTATGGCAAGGTACAACTTTGATCATTCTCCTCCCCTGTTATGAGTGAAATATGATGCAAACAGCAATGAATAGACAGTTTCGAGCTGTGCGCCATGCCAGTCTGCACGCGCAAAAATGCTCGCAAACAGAGAACAACACTGAGTCCGGATTCAGCACGAAATGCGAGAGGAGAGGGAGTAAATCTCACGTTTCTCGAGCAAATCCGGTGTGGTCTAGTGGCTAGGATACCTGGCTTTCACCCAGGAGGCCCGGGTTCGATTCCCGGTACCGGAAGGGAAGTTTTTGCGCACACGACCCTCCATCTTTTGGCCTTCCAACCTTTGTTTGTCGCCCTCCTTCCGGAGCTTCAACCGAACGTAATCGGGGGAAGCAGGCACAGGATGCAATTACTGTCAGCACCGGGATAAAGGGAGAAGAGGCACTGGTCCGCTGTTGGGGTGCTACCAGCGTCAGTGGGAAGTCGGTGAAGTCGCCAGTTGCGCCAGAAGCCAGCAATTACCGTAGTACGCCTACACACGCGTTCCAGTTATTCACATTGCTTGCAGTCGCTCCATGCACAACAAGCGTGAACCCGGATAGCTCAGTCAGTAGAGCATTAGGCTTTTAACCTAAGGGTCCAGGGTTCGAATCCCTGTTCGTGCGAAGATTTTAACGCTTCCGTAATGGCTCGTCTCGTAGCGCTGGTAGCCCTGCCGTAATCAGTGCACCGAGTTCGTTTCCTGTCAACATTCTGCGCAGACCGGTTGCATTTTTCACGATTCGAGGGAAGCTTTAGCTACGAGCAGTCGTGGCCGAGTGGTTAAGGCGTCTGACTAGAAATCAGATTCCCTCTGGGAGCGTAGGTTCGAGTCCTACCGACTGCGTCGGTTTTTTTATTTTTTGTTTCAGAAGAGAGAGCAGAAAATTTCGCAGTTTGCCTGTCGTTCTGGTACCTCGCTACACCTCACCTCTCACAGTCGTTTATAGCGCCTGTCCTTTTGATAAGGGCGAATTCCAAGCGTCAGCTTTCGCGTCAGCCGAGCAAAGTCGGGACAAGTCGGGACATACTACAGGATGGCCTGCGTGGAGCGACGACGGAAAGAAAACGTTAATTCAACAGCACGTGGCTCACATACTCATACGCATAGATTTGCGCCCGTTGCGGTGGCCGGGAATCGAACGCGGCTCAACTGCTCGGAAGGCAACTATGCTCACCATTACACTACCACCGCACAGCCGCTGCTCGCAACGCCGCGCTGTGTCGGCTTCCCGCCCGCCGGCAGTGGCCCACGGTGATAGTAGCTGTAGGCGCTTTACGAGGTAGGAGGGTGCATTCGGGCAGCGCCTCCACGCACGCTGCGTCTTTGGGCAAGGCTCGTCGCCGCGGCCGCAACGTTACTCACACAATAGTGACGAGCGGTCGCTTTGAGGCAGTGTAGTGGGGGACTCCGCGTGTGTAGCACTTTTTTCGGTTGTATCCGACGTCGCTGGGTGGCAATCCCACTTTCCCTGCAGACAGCTGCTCGGGAATATGCTCGGGAAGCACGGACGTCATCGGACGTCCGCCCCCAACAAATGCAACTAACAAAATGAGAACAACAACTAAAAAAGTGGTAGGTTGTTCGACTACCACGCGGGCGGCCCGGCTTCGATTCCCGGCCGATGCATCGTTTTGCTGTTCTCGCTATAGTGCTGCCGCGCCGATTGCTCGCTTGAGGTGCGCCAGCCTCAGGAATGTATAGCAGGATTCGCTGTGAGAAGAACCAAACATGCAGCACGCAAGAGACCCTACTTGGACGGCCGCGTGCTGTTACTGAACTCCAGCGTCGGCCTGGCCCTACAGGCCGCTGTGTTCAGGTGCCGCAAGGGCGATGTACTATAACCTCAGGCAGTGCTGCTTTCCGTCGTTAAAAAAGCTGCGGCAGCAGTTTACTCTAGCAAGTCGGGAAAGCACGCGTAGCGACACAACAGATTCCTGAGAAAGCGCAAACTGTCTATCTCTAATATGTGAGACTTACCAAGATTCCTGGGATGATGGTTGCAACGAGCCTCGGTAGCGCAGTAGGTAGCGCGTAAGTCTCATAATCTTAAGGTCGTGAGTTCGATCCTCACCCGGGGCATTTAATTTGCTGTACATCACGGCTGAATTAACGGCGTTGCTATTGCTAGTGAACGAACTTAATTGTCGTTTGTTATCCACAAGGAGTCCACGCCTCAGCGTCACAATGTTTACTTCCCATTATGGCAAGGTACAACTTTGATCATTCTCCTCCCCTGTTATGAGTGAAATATGATGCAAACAGCAATGAATAGACAGTTTCGAGCTGTGCGCCATGCCAGTCTGCACGCGCAAAAATGCTCGCAAACAGAGAACAACACTGAGTCCGGATTCAGCACGAAATGCGAGAGGAGAGGGAGTAAATCTCACGTTTCTCGAGCAAATCCGGTGTGGTCTAGTGGCTAGGATACCTGGCTTTCACCCAGGAGGCCCGGGTTCGATTCCCGGTACCGGAAGGGAAGTTTTTGCGCACACGACCCTCCATCTTTTGGCCTTCCAACCTTCGTTTGTCGCCCTCCTTCCGGAGCTTCAACCGAACGTAATCGGGGGAAGCAGGCACAGGATGCAATTACTGTCAGCACCGGGATAAAGGGAGAAGAGGCACTGGTCCGCTGTTGGGGTGCTACCAGCGTCAGTGGGAAGTCGGTGAAGTCGCCAGTTGCGCCAGAAGCCAGCAATTACCGTAGTACGCCTACACACGCGTTCCAGTTATTCACATTGCTTGCAGTCGCTCCATGCACAACAAGCGTGAACCCGGATAGCTCAGTCGGTAGAGCATTAGGCTTTTAACCTAAGGGTCCAGGGTTCGAATCCCTGTTCGTGCGAAGATTTTAACGCTTCCGTAATGGCTCGTCTCGTAGCGCTGGTAGCCCTGCCGTAATCAGTGCACCGAGTTCGTTTCCTGTCAACATTCTGCGCAGACCGGTTGCATTTTTCACGATTCGAGGGAAGCTTTAGCTACGAGCAGTCGTGGCCGAGTGGTTAAGGCGTCTGACTAGAAATCAGATTCCCTCTGGGAGCGTAGGTTCGAGTCCTACCGACTGCGTCGGTTTTTTTATTTTTTGTTTCAGAAGAGAGAGCAGAAAATTTCGCAGTTTGCCTGTCGTTCTGGTACCTCGCTACACCTCACCTCTCACAGTCGTTTATAGCGCCTGTCCTTTTGATAAGGGCGAATTCCAAGCGTCAGCTTTCGCGTCAGCCGAGCAAAGTCGGGACAAGTCGGGACATACTACAGGATGGCCTGCGTGGAGCGACGACGGAAAGAAAACGTTAATTCAACAGCACGTGGCTCACATACTCATACGCATAGATTTGCGCCCGTTGCGGTGGCCGGGAATCGAACGCGGCTCAACTGCTCGGAAGGCAACTATGCTCACCATTACACTACCACCGCACAGCCGCTGCTCGCAACGCCGCGCTGTGTCGGCTTCCCGCCCGCCGGCAGTGGCCCACGGTGATAGTAGCTGTAGGCGCTTTACGAGGTAGGAGGGTGCATTCGGGCAGCGCCTCCACGCACGCTGCGTCTTTGGGCAAGGCTCGTCGCCGCGGCCGCAACGTTACTCACACAATAGTGACGAGCGGTCGCTTTGAGGCAGTGTAGTGGGGGACTCCGCGTGTGTAGCACTTTTTTCGGTTGTATCCGACGTCGCTGGGTGGCAATCCCACTTTCCCTGCAGACAGCTGCTCGGGAATATGCTCGGGAAGCACGGACGTCATCGGACGTCCGCCCCCAACAAATGCAACTAACAAAATGAGAACAACAACTAAAAAAGTGGTAGGTTGTTCGACTACCACGCGGGCGGCCCGGCTTCGATTCCCGGCCGATGCATCGTTTTGCTGTTCTCGCTATAGTGCTGCCGCGCCGATTGCTCGCTTGAGGTGCGCCAGCCTCAGGAATGTATAGCAGGATTCGCTGTGAGAAGAACCAAACATGCAGCACGCAAGAGACCCTACTTGGACGGCCGCGTGCTGTTACTGAACTCCAGCGTCGGCCTGGCCCTACAGGCCGCTGTGTTCAGGTGCCGCAAGGGCGATGTACTATAACCTCAGGCAGTGCTGCTTTCCGTCGTTAAAAAAGCTGCGGCAGCAGTTTACTCTAGCAAGTCGGGAAAGCACGCGTAGCGACACAACAGATTCCTGAGAAAGCGCAAACTGTCTATCTCTAATATGTGAGACTTACCAAGATTCCTGGGATGATGGTTGCAACGAGCCTCGGTAGCGCAGTAGGTAGCGCGTAAGTCTCATAATCTTAAGGTCGTGAGTTCGATCCTCACCCGGGGCATTTAATTTGCTGTACATCACGGCTGAATTAACGGCGTTGCTATTGCTAGTGAACGAACTTAATTGTCGTTTGTTATCCACAAGGAGTCCACGCCTCAGCGTCACAATGTTTACTTCCCATTATGGCAAGGTACAACTTTGATCATTCTCCTCCCCTGTTATGAGTGAAATATGATGCAAACAGCAATGAATAGACAGTTTCGAGCTGTGCGCCATGCCAGTCTGCACGCGCAAAAATGCTCGCAAACAGAGAACAACACTGAGTCCGGATTCAGCACGAAATGCGAGAGGAGAGGGAGTAAATCTCACGTTTCTCGAGCAAATCCGGTGTGGTCTAGTGGCTAGGATACCTGGCTTTCACCCAGGAGGCCCGGGTTCGATTCCCGGTACCGGAAGGGAAGTTTTTGCGCACACGACCCTCCATCTTTTGGCCTTCCAACCTTTGTTTGTCGCCCTCCTTCCGGAGCTTCAACCGAACGTAATCGGGGGAAGCAGGCACAGGATGCAATTACTGTCAGCACCGGGATAAAGGGAGAAGAGGCACTGGTCCGCTGTTGGGGTGCTACCAGCGTCAGTGGGAAGTCGGTGAAGTCGCCAGTTGCGCCAGAAGCCAGCAATTACCGTAGTACGCCTACACACGCGTTCCAGTTATTCACATTGCTTGCAGTCGCTCCATGCACAACAAGCGTGAACCCGGATAGCTCAGTCAGTAGAGCATTAGGCTTTTAACCTAAGGGTCCAGGGTTCGAATCCCTGTTCGTGCGAAGATTTTAACGCTTCCGTAATGGCTCGTCTCGTAGCGCTGGTAGCCCTGCCGTAATCAGTGCACCGAGTTCGTTTCCTGTCAACATTCTGCGCAGACCGGTTGCATTTTTCACGATTCGAGGGAAGCTTTAGCTACGAGCAGTCGTGGCCGAGTGGTTAAGGCGTCTGACTAGAAATCAGATTCCCTCTGGGAGCGTAGGTTCGAGTCCTACCGACTGCGTCGGTTTTTTTATTTTTTGTTTCAGAAGAGAGAGCAGAAAATTTCGCAGTTTGCCTGTCGTTCTGGTACCTCGCTACACCTCACCTCTCACAGTCGTTTATAGCGCCTGTCCTTTTGATAAGGGCGAATTCCAAGCGTCAGCTTTCGCGTCAGCCGAGCAAAGTCGGGACAAGTCGGGACATACTACAGGATGGCCTGCGTGGAGCGACGACGGAAAGAAAACGTTAATTCAACAGCACGTGGCTCACATACTCATACGCATAGATTTGCGCCCGTTGCGGTGGCCGGGAATCGAACGCGGCTCAACTGCTCGGAAGGCAACTATGCTCACCATTACACTACCACCGCACAGCCGCTGCTCGCAACGCCGCGCTGTGTCGGCTTCCCGCCCGCCGGCAGTGGCCCACGGTGATAGTAGCTGTAGGCGCTTTACGAGGTAGGAGGTGCATTCGGGCAGCGCCTCCACGCACGCTGCGTCTTTGGGCAAGGCTCGTCGCCGCGGCCGCAACGTTACTCACACAATAGTGACGAGCGGTCGCTTTGAGGCAGTGTAGTGGGGGACTCCGCGTGTGTAGCACTTTTTTCGGTTGTATCCGACGTCGCTGGGTGGCAATCCCACTTTCCCTGCAGACAGCTGCTCGGGAATATGCTCGGGAAGCACGGACGTCATCGGACGTCCGCCCCCAACAAATGCAACTAACAAAATGAGAACAACAACTAAAAAAGTGGTAGGTTGTTCGACTACCACGCGGGCGGCCCGGCTTCGATTCCCGGCCGATGCATCGTTTTGCTGTTCTCGCTATAGTGCTGCCGCGCCGATTGCTCGCTTGAGGTGCGCCAGCCTCAGGAATGTATAGCAGGATTCGCTGTGAGAAGAACCAAACATGCAGCACGCAAGAGACCCTACTTGGACGGCCGCGTGCTGTTACTGAACTCCAGCGTCGGCCTGGCCCTACAGGCCGCTGTGTTCAGGTGCCGCAAGGGCGATGTACTATAACCTCAGGCAGTGCTGCTTTCCGTCGTTAAAAAAGCTGCGGCAGCAGTTTACTCTAGCAAGTCGGGAAAGCACGCGTAGCGACACAACAGATTCCTGAGAAAGCGCAAACTGTCTATCTCTAATATGTGAGACTTACCAAGATTCCTGGGATGATGGTTGCAACGAGCCTCGGTAGCGCAGTAGGTAGCGCGTAAGTCTCATAATCTTAAGGTCGTGAGTTCGATCCTCACCCGGGGCATTTAATTTGCTGTACATCACGGCTGAATTAACGGCGTTGCTATTGCTAGTGAACGAACTTAATTGTCGTTTGTTATCCACAAGGAGTCCACGCCTCAGCGTCACAATGTTTACTTCCCATTATGGCAAGGTACAACTTTGATCATTCTCCTCCCCTGTTATGAGTGAAATATGATGCAAACAGCAATGAATAGACAGTTTCGAGCTGTGCGCCATGCCAGTCTGCACGCGCAAAAATGCTCGCAAACAGAGAACAACACTGAGTCCGGATTCAGCACGAAATGCGAGAGGAGAGGGAGTAAATCTCACGTTTCTCGAGCAAATCCGGTGTGGTCTAGTGGCTAGGATACCTGGCTTTCACCCAGGAGGCCCGGGTTCGATTCCCGGTACCGGAAGGGAAGTTTTTGCGCACACGACCCTCCATCTTTTGGCCTTCCAACCTTCGTTTGTCGCCCTCCTTCCGGAGCTTCAACCGAACGTAATCGGGGGAAGCAGGCACAGGATGCAATTACTGTCAGCACCGGGATAAAGGGAGAAGAGGCACTGGTCCGCTGTTGGGGTGCTACCAGCGTCAGTGGGAAGTCGGTGAAGTCGCCAGTTGCGCCAGAAGCCAGCAATTACCGTAGTACGCCTACACACGCGTTCCAGTTATTCACATTGCTTGCAGTCGCTCCATGCACAACAAGCGTGAACCCGGATAGCTCAGTCGGTAGAGCATTAGGCTTTTAACCTAAGGGTCCAGGGTTCGAATCCCTGTTCGTGCGAAGATTTTAACGCTTCCGTAATGGCTCGTCTCGTAGCGCTGGTAGCCCTGCCGTAATCAGTGCACCGAGTTCGTTTCCTGTCAACATTCTGCGCAGACCGGTTGCATTTTTCACGATTCGAGGGAAGCTTTAGCTACGAGCAGTCGTGGCCGAGTGGTTAAGGCGTCTGACTAGAAATCAGATTCCCTCTGGGAGCGTAGGTTCGAGTCCTACCGACTGCGTCGGTTTTTTTATTTTTTGTTTCAGAAGAGAGAGCAGAAAATTTCGCAGTTTGCCTGTCGTTCTGGTACCTCGCTACACCTCACCTCTCACAGTCGTTTATAGCGCCTGTCCTTTTGATAAGGGCGAATTCCAAGCGTCAGCTTTCGCGTCAGCCGAGCAAAGTCGGGACAAGTCGGGACATACTACAGGATGGCCTGCGTGGAGCGACGACGGAAAGAAAACGTTAATTCAACAGCACGTGGCTCACATACTCATACGCATAGATTTGCGCCCGTTGCGGTGGCCGGGAATCGAACGCGGCTCAACTGCTCGGAAGGCAACTATGCTCACCATTACACTACCACCGCACAGCCGCTGCTCGCAACGCCGCGCTGTGTCGGCTTCCCGCCCGCCGGCAGTGGCCCACGGTGATAGTAGCTGTAGGCGCTTTACGAGGTAGGAGGGTGCATTCGGGCAGCGCCTCCACGCACGCTGCGTCTTTGGGCAAGGCTCGTCGCCGCGGCCGCAACGTTACTCACACAATAGTGACGAGCGGTCGCTTTGAGGCAGTGTAGTGGGGGACTCCGCGTGTGTAGCACTTTTTTCGGTTGTATCCGACGTCGCTGGGTGGCAATCCCACTTTCCCTGCAGACAGCTGCTCGGGAATATGCTCGGGAAGCACGGACGTCATCGGACGTCCGCCCCCAACAAATGCAACTAACAAAATGAGAACAACAACTAAAAAAGTGGTAGGTTGTTCGACTACCACGCGGGCGGCCCGGCTTCGATTCCCGGCCGATGCATCGTTTTGCTGTTCTCGCTATAGTGCTGCCGCGCCGATTGCTCGCTTGAGGTGCGCCAGCCTCAGGAATGTATAGCAGGATTCGCTGTGAGAAGAACCAAACATGCAGCACGCAAGAGACCCTACTTGGACGGCCGCGTGCTGTTACTGAACTCCAGCGTCGGCCTGGCCCTACAGGCCGCTGTGTTCAGGTGCCGCAAGGGCGATGTACTATAACCTCAGGCAGTGCTGCTTTCCGTCGTTAAAAAAGCTGCGGCAGCAGTTTACTCTAGCAAGTCGGGAAAGCACGCGTAGCGACACAACAGATTCCTGAGAAAGCGCAAACTGTCTATCTCTAATATGTGAGACTTACCAAGATTCCTGGGATGATGGTTGCAACGAGCCTCGGTAGCGCAGTAGGTAGCGCGTAAGTCTCATAATCTTAAGGTCGTGAGTTCGATCCTCACCCGGGGCATTTAATTTGCTGTACATCACGGCTGAATTAACGGCGTTGCTATTGCTAGTGAACGAACTTAATTGTCGTTTGTTATCCACAAGGAGTCCACGCCTCAGCGTCACAATGTTTACTTCCCATTATGGCAAGGTACAACTTTGATCATTCTCCTCCCCTGTTATGAGTGAAATATGATGCAAACAGCAATGAATAGACAGTTTCGAGCTGTGCGCCATGCCAGTCTGCACGCGCAAAAATGCTCGCAAACAGAGAACAACACTGAGTCCGGATTCAGCACGAAATGCGAGAGGAGAGGGAGTAAATCTCACGTTTCTCGAGCAAATCCGGTGTGGTCTAGTGGCTAGGATACCTGGCTTTCACCCAGGAGGCCCGGGTTCGATTCCCGGTACCGGAAGGGAAGTTTTTGCGCACACGACCCTCCATCTTTTGGCCTTCCAACCTTTGTTTGTCGCCCTCCTTCCGGAGCTTCAACCGAACGTAATCGGGGGAAGCAGGCACAGGATGCAATTACTGTCAGCACCGGGATAAAGGGAGAAGAGGCACTGGTCCGCTGTTGGGGTGCTACCAGCGTCAGTGGGAAGTCGGTGAAGTCGCCAGTTGCGCCAGAAGCCAGCAATTACCGTAGTACGCCTACACACGCGTTCCAGTTATTCACATTGCTTGCAGTCGCTCCATGCACAACAAGCGTGAACCCGGATAGCTCAGTCAGTAGAGCATTAGGCTTTTAACCTAAGGGTCCAGGGTTCGAATCCCTGTTCGTGCGAAGATTTTAACGCTTCCGTAATGGCTCGTCTCGTAGCGCTGGTAGCCCTGCCGTAATCAGTGCACCGAGTTCGTTTCCTGTCAACATTCTGCGCAGACCGGTTGCATTTTTCACGATTCGAGGGAAGCTTTAGCTACGAGCAGTCGTGGCCGAGTGGTTAAGGCGTCTGACTAGAAATCAGATTCCCTCTGGGAGCGTAGGTTCGAGTCCTACCGACTGCGTCGGTTTTTTTATTTTTTGTTTCAGAAGAGAGAGCAGAAAATTTCGCAGTTTGCCTGTCGTTCTGGTACCTCGCTACACCTCACCTCTCACAGTCGTTTATAGCGCCTGTCCTTTTGATAAGGGCGAATTCCAAGCGTCAGCTTTCGCGTCAGCCGAGCAAAGTCGGGACAAGTCGGGACATACTACAGGATGGCCTGCGTGGAGCGACGACGGAAAGAAAACGTTAATTCAACAGCACGTGGCTCACATACTCATACGCATAGATTTGCGCCCGTTGCGGTGGCCGGGAATCGAACGCGGCTCAACTGCTCGGAAGGCAACTATGCTCACCATTACACTACCACCGCACAGCCGCTGCTCGCAACGCCGCGCTGTGTCGGCTTCCCGCCCGCCGGCAGTGGCCCACGGTGATAGTAGCTGTAGGCGCTTTACGAGGTAGGAGGGTGCATTCGGGCAGCGCCTCCACGCACGCTGCGTCTTTGGGCAAGGCTCGTCGCCGCGGCCGCAACGTTACTCACACAATAGTGACGAGCGGTCGCTTTGAGGCAGTGTAGTGGGGGACTCCGCGTGTGTAGCACTTTTTTCGGTTGTATCCGACGTCGCTGGGTGGCAATCCCACTTTCCCTGCAGACAGCTGCTCGGGAATATGCTCGGGAAGCACGGACGTCATCGGACGTCCGCCCCCAACAAATGCAACTAACAAAATGAGAACAACAACTAAAAAAGTGGTAGGTTGTTCGACTACCACGCGGGCGGCCCGGCTTCGATTCCCGGCCGATGCATCGTTTTGCTGTTCTCGCTATAGTGCTGCCGCGCCGATTGCTCGCTTGAGGTGCGCCAGCCTCAGGAATGTATAGCAGGATTCGCTGTGAGAAGAACCAAACATGCAGCACGCAAGAGACCCTACTTGGACGGCCGCGTGCTGTTACTGAACTCCAGCGTCGGCCTGGCCCTACAGGCCGCTGTGTTCAGGTGCCGCAAGGGCGATGTACTATAACCTCAGGCAGTGCTGCTTTCCGTCGTTAAAAAAGCTGCGGCAGCAGTTTACTCTAGCAAGTCGGGAAAGCACGCGTAGCGACACAACAGATTCCTGAGAAAGCGCAAACTGTCTATCTCTAATATGTGAGACTTACCAAGATTCCTGGGATGATGGTTGCAACGAGCCTCGGTAGCGCAGTAGGTAGCGCGTAAGTCTCATAATCTTAAGGTCGTGAGTTCGATCCTCACCCGGGGCATTTAATTTGCTGTACATCACGGCTGAATTAACGGCGTTGCTATTGCTAGTGAACGAACTTAATTGTCGTTTGTTATCCACAAGGAGTCCACGCCTCAGCGTCACAATGTTTACTTCCCATTATGGCAAGGTACAACTTTGATCATTCTCCTCCCCTGTTATGAGTGAAATATGATGCAAACAGCAATGAATAGACAGTTTCGAGCTGTGCGCCATGCCAGTCTGCACGCGCAAAAATGCTCGCAAACAGAGAACAACACTGAGTCCGGATTCAGCACGAAATGCGAGAGGAGAGGGAGTAAATCTCACGTTTCTCGAGCAAATCCGGTGTGGTCTAGTGGCTAGGATACCTGGCTTTCACCCAGGAGGCCCGGGTTCGATTCCCGGTACCGGAAGGGAAGTTTTTGCGCACACGACCCTCCATCTTTTGGCCTTCCAACCTTCGTTTGTCGCCCTCCTTCCGGAGCTTCAACCGAACGTAATCGGGGGAAGCAGGCACAGGATGCAATTACTGTCAGCACCGGGATAAAGGGAGAAGAGGCACTGGTCCGCTGTTGGGGTGCTACCAGCGTCAGTGGGAAGTCGGTGAAGTCGCCAGTTGCGCCAGAAGCCAGCAATTACCGTAGTACGCCTACACACGCGTTCCAGTTATTCACATTGCTTGCAGTCGCTCCATGCACAACAAGCGTGAACCCGGATAGCTCAGTCGGTAGAGCATTAGGCTTTTAACCTAAGGGTCCAGGGTTCGAATCCCTGTTCGTGCGAAGATTTTAACGCTTCCGTAATGGCTCGTCTCGTAGCGCTGGTAGCCCTGCCGTAATCAGTGCACCGAGTTCGTTTCCTGTCAACATTCTGCGCAGACCGGTTGCATTTTTCACGATTCGAGGGAAGCTTTAGCTACGAGCAGTCGTGGCCGAGTGGTTAAGGCGTCTGACTAGAAATCAGATTCCCTCTGGGAGCGTAGGTTCGAGTCCTACCGACTGCGTCGGTTTTTTTATTTTTTGTTTCAGAAGAGAGAGCAGAAAATTTCGCAGTTTGCCTGTCGTTCTGGTACCTCGCTACACCTCACCTCTCACAGTCGTTTATAGCGCCTGTCCTTTTGATAAGGGCGAATTCCAAGCGTCAGCTTTCGCGTCAGCCGAGCAAAGTCGGGACAAGTCGGGACATACTACAGGATGGCCTGCGTGGAGCGACGACGGAAAGAAAACGTTAATTCAACAGCACGTGGCTCACATACTCATACGCATAGATTTGCGCCCGTTGCGGTGGCCGGGAATCGAACGCGGCTCAACTGCTCGGAAGGCAACTATGCTCACCATTACACTACCACCGCACAGCCGCTGCTCGCAACGCCGCGCTGTGTCGGCTTCCCGCCCGCCGGCAGTGGCCCACGGTGATAGTAGCTGTAGGCGCTTTACGAGGTAGGAGGGTGCATTCGGGCAGCGCCTCCACGCACGCTGCGTCTTTGGGCAAGGCTCGTCGCCGCGGCCGCAACGTTACTCACACAATAGTGACGAGCGGTCGCTTTGAGGCAGTGTAGTGGGGGACTCCGCGTGTGTAGCACTTTTTTCGGTTGTATCCGACGTCGCTGGGTGGCAATCCCACTTTCCCTGCAGACAGCTGCTCGGGAATATGCTCGGGAAGCACGGACGTCATCGGACGTCCGCCCCCAACAAATGCAACTAACAAAATGAGAACAACAACTAAAAAAGTGGTAGGTTGTTCGACTACCACGCGGGCGGCCCGGCTTCGATTCCCGGCCGATGCATCGTTTTGCTGTTCTCGCTATAGTGCTGCCGCGCCGATTGCTCGCTTGAGGTGCGCCAGCCTCAGGAATGTATAGCAGGATTCGCTGTGAGAAGAACCAAACATGCAGCACGCAAGAGACCCTACTTGGACGGCCGCGTGCTGTTACTGAACTCCAGCGTCGGCCTGGCCCTACAGGCCGCTGTGTTCAGGTGCCGCAAGGGCGATGTACTATAACCTCAGGCAGTGCTGCTTTCCGTCGTTAAAAAAGCTGCGGCAGCAGTTTACTCTAGCAAGTCGGGAAAGCACGCGTAGCGACACAACAGATTCCTGAGAAAGCGCAAACTGTCTATCTCTAATATGTGAGACTTACCAAGATTCCTGGGATGATGGTTGCAACGAGCCTCGGTAGCGCAGTAGGTAGCGCGTAAGTCTCATAATCTTAAGGTCGTGAGTTCGATCCTCACCCGGGGCATTTAATTTGCTGTACATCACGGCTGAATTAACGGCGTTGCTATTGCTAGTGAACGAACTTAATTGTCGTTTGTTATCCACAAGGAGTCCACGCCTCAGCGTCACAATGTTTACTTCCCATTATGGCAAGGTACAACTTTGATCATTCTCCTCCCCTGTTATGAGTGAAATATGATGCAAACAGCAATGAATAGACAGTTTCGAGCTGTGCGCCATGCCAGTCTGCACGCGCAAAAATGCTCGCAAACAGAGAACAACACTGAGTCCGGATTCAGCACGAAATGCGAGAGGAGAGGGAGTAAATCTCACGTTTCTCGAGCAAATCCGGTGTGGTCTAGTGGCTAGGATACCTGGCTTTCACCCAGGAGGCCCGGGTTCGATTCCCGGTACCGGAAGGGAAGTTTTTGCGCACACGACCCTCCATCTTTTGGCCTTCCAACCTTCGTTTGTCGCCCTCCTTCCGGAGCTTCAACCGAACGTAATCGGGGGAAGCAGGCACAGGATGCAATTACTGTCAGCACCGGGATAAAGGGAGAAGAGGCACTGGTCCGCTGTTGGGGTGCTACCAGCGTCAGTGGGAAGTCGGTGAAGTCGCCAGTTGCGCCAGAAGCCAGCAATTACCGTAGTACGCCTACACACGCGTTCCAGTTATTCACATTGCTTGCAGTCGCTCCATGCACAACAAGCGTGAACCCGGATAGCTCAGTCGGTAGAGCATTAGGCTTTTAACCTAAGGGTCCAGGGTTCGAATCCCTGTTCGTGCGAAGATTTTAACGCTTCCGTAATGGCTCGTCTCGTAGCGCTGGTAGCCCTGCCGTAATCAGTGCACCGAGTTCGTTTCCTGTCAACATTCTGCGCAGACCGGTTGCATTTTTCACGATTCGAGGGAAGCTTTAGCTACGAGCAGTCGTGGCCGAGTGGTTAAGGCGTCTGACTAGAAATCAGATTCCCTCTGGGAGCGTAGGTTCGAGTCCTACCGACTGCGTCGGTTTTTTTATTTTTTGTTTCAGAAGAGAGAGCAGAAAATTTCGCAGTTTGCCTGTCGTTCTGGTACCTCGCTACACCTCACCTCTCACAGTCGTTTATAGCGCCTGTCCTTTTGATAAGGGCGAATTCCAAGCGTCAGCTTTCGCGTCAGCCGAGCAAAGTCGGGACAAGTCGGGACATACTACAGGATGGCCTGCGTGGAGCGACGACGGAAAGAAAACGTTAATTCAACAGCACGTGGCTCACATACTCATACGCATAGATTTGCGCCCGTTGCGGTGGCCAGGAATCGAACGCGGCTCAACTGCTCGGAAGGCAACTATGCTCACCATTACACCACCACCGCACAGCCGCTGCTCGCAACGCCGCGCTGTGTCGGCTTCCCGCCCGCCGGCAGTGGCCCACGGTGATAGTAGCTGTAGGCGCTTTACGAGGTAGGAGGGTGCATTCGGGCAGCGCCTCCACGCACGCTGCGTCTTTGGGCAAGGCTCGTCGCCGCGGCCGCAACGTTACTCACACAATAGTGACGAGCGGTCGCTTTGAGGCAGTGTAGTGGGGGACTCCGCGTGTGTAGCACTTTTTTCGGTTGTATCCGACGTCGCTGGGTGGCAATCCCACTTTCCCTGCAGACAGCTGCTCGGGAATATGCTCGGGAAGCACGGACGTCATCGGACGTCCGCCCCCAACAAATGCAACTAACAAAATGAGAACAACAACTAAAAAAGTGGTAGGTTGTTCGACTACCACGCGGGCGGCCCGGCTTCGATTCCCGGCCGATGCATCGTTTTGCTGTTCTCGCTATAGTGCTGCCGCGCCGATTGCTCGCTTGAGGTGCGCCAGCCTCAGGAATGTATAGCAGGATTCGCTGTGAGAAGAACCAAACATGCAGCACGCAAGAGACCCTACTTGGACGGCCGCGTGCTGTTACTGAACTCCAGCGTCGGCCTGGCCCTACAGGCCGCTGTGTTCAGGTGCCGCAAGGGCGATGTACTATAACCTCAGGCAGTGCTGCTTTCCGTCGTTAAAAAAGCTGCGGCAGCAGTTTACTCTAGCAAGTCGGGAAAGCACGCGTAGCGACACAACAGATTCCTGAGAAAGCGCAAACTGTCTATCTCTAATATGTGAGACTTACCAAGATTCCTGGGATGATGGTTGCAACGAGCCTCGGTAGCGCAGTAGGTAGCGCGTAAGTCTCATAATCTTAAGGTCGTGAGTTCGATCCTCACCCGGGGCATTTAATTTGCTGTACATCACGGCTGAATTAACGGCGTTGCTATTGCTAGTGAACGAACTTAATTGTCGTTTGTTATCCACAAGGAGTCCACGCCTCAGCGTCACAATGTTTACTTCCCATTATGGCAAGGTACAACTTTGATCATTCTCCTCCCCTGTTATGAGTGAAATATGATGCAAACAGCAATGAATAGACAGTTTCGAGCTGTGCGCCATGCCAGTCTGCACGCGCAAAAATGCTCGCAAACAGAGAACAACACTGAGTCCGGATTCAGCACGAAATGCGAGAGGAGAGGGAGTAAATCTCACGTTTCTCGAGCAAATCCGGTGTGGTCTAGTGGCTAGGATACCTGGCTTTCACCCAGGAGGCCCGGGTTCGATTCCCGGTACCGGAAGGGAAGTTTTTGCGCACACGACCCTCCATCTTTTGGCCTTCCAACCTTCGTTTGTCGCCCTCCTTCCGGAGCTTCAACCGAACGTAATCGGGGGAAGCAGGCACAGGATGCAATTACTGTCAGCACCGGGATAAAGGGAGAAGAGGCACTGGTCCGCTGTTGGGGTGCTACCAGCGTCAGTGGGAAGTCGGTGAAGTCGCCAGTTGCGCCAGAAGCCAGCAATTACCGTAGTACGCCTACACACGCGTTCCAGTTATTCACATTGCTTGCAGTCGTAATTCCGGTTTTCGCTGTCGCCGCGGTCGGACGTGCTAGCTGGTTGCTCCGCGTCGCCGGTGTCGTTGCCAGTGTTTACTGTTTGCCGTTGTGTGTTTCTGTGTTCCGAGTGATTCACGTGCATTGTATTTTTTTTTTTTTTTTTTTTTTTTGTGGTCGTCCTTTTCGTCAGCAACTTGCCGATCTTGTACGGGATTCGGACTTGACCGGATTCCATACAGCTGCAGCGCCATGTCTACCACCATCCGGAAAAACACCCTGGTTTTTGGCTTTGACAAGGATACCCGCCGAGTTCAACCGACCGCCCTCGAGATTCACGACTGGCTAACCGAGGTAATAGGCATCACTTCTGATTCTGTGCACACCACCCAGCTAGATTCTGATCGTTATTGCGTGTTTGTCAAGTTTCTCAGTCCAGTAGCAGTTGATCGACTTATTGAAAAAATCGGCAAACAAGTCCCTTTTGTTCATCGCGACGGCACCACTAGTATGGTTACTGTAACACGTGCCGATACATCGATTCAGACAGTTAGAGTACTTAACTTGCCCATAGAGATTGACAATGCTAAAATTAAAGATGCACTATCTAAGTTTGGTGAGGTTAAAGAAATTGTCAACGAAAAGTGGTCGTCTCGCTACAAATTACAATGTTTCAATGGGATTAGATCTGTGGACATGGAAGTAAAAATGAACATTCCTTCTCACATCACGGTTGACGGTTATAAGGCTCACATTATATATTCTGGTCAAGCCCCCACCTGCCATATCTGCAATGAACTAGGCCATCTTCGCCAGGATTGCCCCCGCCGAGTTTTTGTCTTAAAAAATAATCTCCAGCCGCGGCGTAGATTAACACTTAACGAGGTAATGGCAGTAGATACTTCTGGTTCTTCTGCAGACCCTGATGTTGATGCTCCCCAGGCAACTACCTCCGAGACCCCGCCCATAACTGCTGATGCGTTTCCACCACTCGTAGGACGGCAAACTGCTGCGCCAGTTTGTCTTGAAAGTGAATCTCAGCAAAAGAAAAGGCCGCTGGAACGTAGTGATGAGCAGTCAGATGAGGAAGTATCTCCCGCGACTCCTGCGGCCGGGAAACCAAAACCATCAACCGCGGAGGATTTAGTACCAGATGATGTTATGCGGGTCGATTTTGAAGCTAGTGCGGATGGACTTGAGGGGATGCCGAATTCTGAGACGCCGGGTCATGAACAGGAACCTCCAATTTTGAGTGCCGTGCCCGAAGGACAACAACCGCTACAACGCGCACACAGTGAGGAAGTGTTGTGTCAACAACGCGCTACAGCTGACGCCCGACAACAAGTTTCGGGCGGAAGTAAACAGGTGCAAGTGTTTACCAACCTGCCAGCTGCCGGCGGCAGTGCTGCGACAACGACACGACCGCGTCTCAAAGAATCCACAAAAACTTCGGGACCTCAAAACGCCCCACGACGAAGGCTCAATCCACAGCCAAATCTCTCCGCTCCTCGCAACAAGGGAACTTCCACTTCCTCGCAAGCGGATGTAGTACCCCGAAATGTTAGTTATGAAATTGTGAGGGAACGATCCGGTGATGACAACAGCAAAGAACTCGGCGAAGCCCATCCTCCACAGTAGTAATTTCGTTGGTACAAGGCTTGTTCCATGCTGTCGCCTACGGTTGCAAAGCTTCTTTGTGTTTTTTCTGTCCTTTTCTCCGGTTATGGTTCACAGCATTCACTGTGTCGTTTTTGCTACAATCGGCTTATGATTCGTAGTGTATCACTTGTTATCGTTTTTTATTTCGCTTCTTGATCCACTAATCCTCTCATGGCTGCTTACATTATACCTTTGTTAATTCCGCAGCCGGCACTCTTGAGCTCGATGCCATCGTTTTATTATACTTTTACATCTCATTACCTATATGCTACAGGCCTATACTATCACCTCCCTTAATATCAATAGGATTACGTCAGAGTTAAAACTTGCTTTATTAAAACAATTTTTGTTTGACTCTGGTACAGATATTGCCCTTTTACAAGAGGTTGCAACATGGCAAATTAACATTCCCGGCTATGTTGCAATAATCAATTTCGCTCCTGAATTCAGTGCTGGCACAGCGATTTTAGTTAGGGAAGGAATACCTATAACCGATGTCGAAAAGTTAGACTCTGGACGGGGCATAGGCGTGAATATCATGGGCGTCAGTGTAATCAATCTGTATGCACCATCTGGAAGTACACGGCGCGCTGACAGATCGAAGTTTTTTAAGGAGGATATCATTTACTTACTGCGGAGAGACTCGCCAAACTTGATCATTGCCGGCGATTTTAATTGTGTATTGCACCATAAAGATCAATCCCCCAATTTTAATTATTCCCCTGAATTAAACTTTCTTGTTTCTCAAATGAAACTGAGGGACGCGTGGGAAGTTAAGTATCCCACGCTTGTGAAATACACGCACATTTCACATAATTCCAGTAGCAGGATTGATAGAATCTATATGTCAAGTCACATAGTGCGGAATTTGTTACAAGTGGAAATCACTCCAGTCAGCTTCTCTGATCACTGTAGTGTGAGCGCCTGCATAAACTTAGACCGGCAACCAACTCACTGGTTTAGGAATCAGTGGAGCATGAATGTCGGCCTTTTACCAGACGACGAGCTCGAGGTCGAATTAAAGACAGCTTGGGAATTTTGCTTGCGCTCTGTACACAACTTTCCGAGTGTTTTGGAGTGGTGGACCCGCAAGGCGAAGCCCAAATTACGGAAAGTAATTATATCTTATAGTATAGAGAGATCTCGGGCAGTTCGCCGTACAATGGAATTTTACTACATGGTCTTAAGGGATTTGTATGATCAGGCAGATGGCTCAGACAGGCGCCTGTCCGACATCAAGAAAATTAAAGCGACATTATTAAGCTTAAAGAGAAAACAACTGGAGGGTCTTAAACTTAAGTCAAAAGCCAGATCCGTTAGCGAGGACGAAACGGCTGCGTTATATCATCTGATTAAACATCGCAAGAACCGACGACGGATATTCATGGACGAACTTAAATTAGAAAACGGTACTGTCCTCACTGTGCAAAACGAGATCATCAGAGAAATCCACAGGTATTACAGTGCCCTGTATGAGGCAGAAGCAACGCAAGAGGACGATTTGGATGACTTATTTGCGTTTACAACCTCCACAATTACTGCCGACGACAACGCCAGCTTATTTTCAGCTTTTAGTCCAGATGAAGTCCTTGAAATAATTCGCGGCTCCCCTAAAAGTAAATCGCCGGGCCCTGATGGCCTTCCGGTCGAATTCTATCAACGATATTGGAGTATCATAGGTGATAAGTTGACACAAGCCGTTAACGACGTACTGCGGGGAAAGTTTGTACCATCAGAACTTAAAGAATGTAAAATCGTGTTGATTCCTAAAAATAAGGGATGTAAAAAGATTAACAACTTCCGGCCGATTTCTCTTCTTAACTCAGATTATAAGATTATTGCGAGAGCTTTAAACAATCGAATGATGCCGTTGACCGCAAACATAATTGGGCAACAGCAAACTTGTGCTTATAGGCGATCAATATTTCAGACTACAGCACAATATAGAGATATCGTCGCTCTGTCGTCTGCCAGCACCATTAATTGCGGCCTCCTTTTTCTCGATTTTTATAAAGCATTTGATAATGTCAGCCATAAATACCTCTTCGAAACAATGCGGAAGATGGGCTTCGGGCATGACTCCATCGCTGTCGTGCGCAATATGATAACTGGTCTGACTGCCACGATCTCCGTTAACTGCCAGCTCACAAGACCAATTACCATCGCAAGGGGTGTCCCCCAAGGAAGCCCCCTTTCCATGTTGCTCTTTGTCATCTCCCTAGAACCATTGCTGCGGCTGGTACATGAGCACATGACGGGCATAACGATCGCCGGGAAGAAAACTGCAGTTGGGGCATATGCTGATGATGTCGGCATCGTCGTGAGGAACAGGGATGATGTGATTGTACTGGAGGCAGACCTCAGGCGATATTGTTCCGCTTCTGGCGCAAAAATGAACGAAACTAAAAGCAAATTTCTACGTATAAGGGGACTTGACGATGTCGGCCTAGAATGGGCTACCCATGTTACGGAACACAAATCTCTTGGGACGATACTGACGGTCCCTCCACAAAGGATGATAACGGCAAATTGGCGGGATGTCTTGTTCAAAGTCAAGGGTGCTTTAATAGATAACGTTTATCGCAGTATGGACCAAATTCAGAGGGTTAAATTTATAAATACATGTATCCTGTCGCGAGCATATTATGTGGCACAGGTCTTTCCAATCCCCACAGTCATAGCCAAACAGATAATGAGCCAGTTGACCAATTTTCTGTGGCGGGGGGAAATATTTCGAGTTGACGTGAAGACTGTGACCCTCGACCCTCTGCATGGCGGTCTGGGTCTGACCGATCTGAACGCCAAAGCAATGGCTTTGTACATTAAACGGATGACATCATTAATCCAAAACTACTCTGACACCCTTACGGCAAGGTTGTTTGAGGCAGTCGCGCCGAAAAGCGTAGAACCGCCCATCAATGTGCAGACGATCGACTACCAGCTCTCCCACATCCGCACATATTATCTGGAAAAGAGCTACTTGAGCGAGGTCCTTCTCCAACATCGACCTTTAACTGCCAAGGACATTCTGGAGCACAGGAAACAATATGAGGGCAAGAACAAAATTGAACAAAAGCACACTGGAGTCAATTGGGATGTTCTGTGGGCGAACATCAGCAGCAGTGTACTTCCGTCTTTGGTCAGGTCGACATGGTATAAAACGGTTAACAACATTATCAGCACAAATGAGCGCCTGCATGCGATTGGGCTAAGCGACACAGCCCATTGTCCAGATTGTCACCAAGTGGATACTGTTCCCCACAGATATACTTGCAGTCACCGCATGCGCAATTGGCAATGGGTTCGTCAAAAAGTCGCCCTTATAACTCGGACTTCTGAAAATAACATCGACACGAACTTACTGCACAGACCAGACGTCAAATATTTTCCACCAACTAAAAATAATGCTGTCATGTGGCTGTTGGGCCAATATACAAGTCATGTCTTCAATCGGCTGACGGGCGAAGATTACAGCGAGTTTCAGTTACACATGGAAACGGAATATACTAAAATTAGAAACTATGCGGATCACCGTCGCAAGTACGGTAATATGCTTCATATTGCATTCACTAGAACAGGAATTGGATAGCTGTTCGAGCTCTGAAACCTTCACCCGTTTATGTATCAACCAAATGATCTGGCTCCAGTCCCATATTGATGCTTTTCCAATATATATAAATAAATAAATAAATAAATACATCAATAAAAAAAAAAAAAAAATAAAAAAAAAAAAGATAGCTCAGTCGGTAGAGCATTAGGCTTTTAACCTAAGGGTCCAGGGTTCGAATCCCTGTTCGTGCGAAGATTTTAACGCTTCCGTAATGGCTCGTCTCGTAGCGCTGGTAGCCCTGCCGTAATCAGTGCACCGAGTTCGTTTCCTGTCAACATTCTGCGCAGACCGTTTGCATTTTTCACGATTCGAGGGAAGCTTTAGCTACGAGCAGTCGTGGCCGAGTGGTTAAGGCGTCTGACTAGAAATCAGATTCCCTCTGGGAGCGTAGGTTCGAGTCCTACCGACTGCGTCGGTTTTTTTATTTTTTGTTTCAGAAGAGAGAGCAGAAAATTTCGCAGTTTGCCTGTCGTTCTGGTACCTCGCTACACCTCACCTCTCACAGTCGTTTATAGCGCCTGTCCTTTTGATAAGGGCGAATTCCAAGCGTCAGCTTTCGCGTCAGCCGAGCAAAGTCGGGACAAGTCGGGACATACTACAGGATGGCCTGCGTGGAGCGACGACGGAAAGAAAACGTTAATTCAACAGCACGTGGCTCACATACTCATACGCATAGATTTGCGCCCGTTGCGGTGGCCGGGAATCGAACGCGGCTCAACTGCTCGGAAGGCAACTATGCTCACCATTACACTACCACCGCACAGCCGCTGCTCGCAACGCCGCGCTGTGTCGGCTTCCCGCCCGCCGGCAGTGGCCCACGGTGATAGTAGCTGTAGGCGCTTTACGAGGTAGGAGGGTGCATTCGGGCAGCGCCTCCACGCACGCTGCGTCTTTGGGCAAGGCTCGTCGCCGCGGCCGCAACGTTACTCACACAATAGTGACGAGCGGTCGCTTTGAGGCAGTGTAGTGGGGGACTCCGCGTGTGTAGCACTTTTTTCGGTTGTATCCGACGTCGCTGGGTGGCAATCCCACTTTCCCTGCAGACAGCTGCTCGGGAATATGCTCGGGAAGCACGGACGTCATCGGACGTCCGCCCCCAACAAATGCAACTAACAAAATGAGAACAACAACTAAAAAAGTGGTAGGTTGTTCGACTACCACGCGGGCGGCCCGGCTTCGATTCCCGGCCGATGCATCGTTTTGCTGTTCTCGCTATAGTGCTGCCGCGCCGATTGCTCGCTTGAGGTGCGCCAGCCTCAGGAATGTATAGCAGGATTCGCTGTGAGAAGAACCAAACATGCAGCACGCAAGAGACCCTACTTGGACGGCCGCGTGCTGTTACTGAACTCCAGCGTCGGCCTGGCCCTACAGGCCGCTGTGTTCAGGTGCCGCAAGGGCGATGTACTATAACCTCAGGCAGTGCTGCTTTCCGTCGTTAAAAAAGCTGCGGCAGCAGTTTACTCTAGCAAGTCGGGAAAGCACGCGTAGCGACACAACAGATTCCTGAGAAAGCGCAAACTGTCTATCTCTAATATGTGAGACTTACCAAGATTCCTGGGATGATGGTTGCAACGAGCCTCGGTAGCGCAGTAGGTAGCGCGTAAGTCTCATAATCTTAAGGTCGTGAGTTCGATCCTCACCCGGGGCATTTAATTTGCTGTACATCACGGCTGAATTAACGGCGTTGCTATTGCTAGTGAACGAACTTAATTGTCGTTTGTTATCCACAAGGAGTCCACGCCTCAGCGTCACAATGTTTACTTCCCATTATGGCAAGGTACAACTTTGATCATTCTCCTCCCCTGTTATGAGTGAAATATGATGCAAACAGCAATGAATAGACAGTTTCGAGCTGTGCGCCATGCCAGTCTGCACGCGCAAAAATGCTCGCAAACAGAGAACAACACTGAGTCCGGATTCAGCACGAAATGCGAGAGGAGAGGGAGTAAATCTCACGTTTCTCGAGCAAATCCGGTGTGGTCTAGTGGCTAGGATACCTGGCTTTCACCCAGGAGGCCCGGGTTCGATTCCCGGTACCGGAAGGGAAGTTTTTGCGCACACGACCCTCCATCTTTTGGCCTTCCAACCTTCGTTTGTCGCCCTCCTTCCGGAGCTTCAACCGAACGTAATCGGGGGAAGCAGGCACAGGATGCAATTACTGTCAGCACCGGGATAAAGGGAGAAGAGGCACTGGTCCGCTGTTGGGGTGCTACCAGCGTCAGTGGGAAGTCGGTGAAGTCGCCAGTTGCGCCAGAAGCCAGCAATTACCGTAGTACGCCTACACACGCGTTCCAGTTATTCACATTGCTTGCAGTCGCTCCATGCACAACAAGCGTGAACCCGGATAGCTCAGTCGGTAGAGCATTAGGCTTTTAACCTAAGGGTCCAGGGTTCGAATCCCTGTTCGTGCGAAGATTTTAACGCTTCCGTAATGGCTCGTCTCGTAGCGCTGGTAGCCCTGCCGTAATCAGTGCACCGAGTTCGTTTCCTGTCAACATTCTGCGCAGACCGGTTGCATTTTTCACGATTCGAGGGAAGCTTTAGCTACGAGCAGTCGTGGCCGAGTGGTTAAGGCGTCTGACTAGAAATCAGATTCCCTCTGGGAGCGTAGGTTCGAGTCCTACCGACTGCGTCGGTTTTTTTATTTTTTGTTTCAGAAGAGAGAGCAGAAAATTTCGCAGTTTGCCTGTCGTTCTGGTACCTCGCTACACCTCACCTCTCACAGTCGTTTATAGCGCCTGTCCTTTTGATAAGGGCGAATTCCAAGCGTCAGCTTTCGCGTCAGCCGAGCAAAGTCGGGACAAGTCGGGACATACTACAGGATGGCCTGCGTGGAGCGACGACGGAAAGAAAACGTTAATTCAACAGCACGTGGCTCACATACTCATACGCATAGATTTGCGCCCGTTGCGGTGGCCAGGAATCGAACGCGGCTCAACTGCTCGGAAGGCAACTATGCTCACCATTACACCACCACCGCACAGCCGCTGCTCGCAACGCCGCGCTGTGTCGGCTTCCCGCCCGCCGGCAGTGGCCCACGGTGATAGTAGCTGTAGGCGCTTTACGAGGTAGGAGGGTGCATTCGGGCAGCGCCTCCACGCACGCTGCGTCTTTGGGCAAGGCTCGTCGCCGCGGCCGCAACGTTACTCACACAATAGTGACGAGCGGTCGCTTTGAGGCAGTGTAGTGGGGGACTCCGCGTGTGTAGCACTTTTTTCGGTTGTATCCGACGTCGCTGGGTGGCAATCCCACTTTCCCTGCAGACAGCTGCTCGGGAATATGCTCGGGAAGCACGGACGTCATCGGACGTCCGCCCCCAACAAATGCAACTAACAAAATGAGAACAACAACTAAAAAAGTGGTAGGTTGTTCGACTACCACGCGGGCGGCCCGGCTTCGATTCCCGGCCGATGCATCGTTTTGCTGTTCTCGCTATAGTGCTGCCGCGCCGATTGCTCGCTTGAGGTGCGCCAGCCTCAGGAATGTATAGCAGGATTCGCTGTGAGAAGAACCAAACATGCAGCACGCAAGAGACCCTACTTGGACGGCCGCGTGCTGTTACTGAACTCCAGCGTCGGCCTGGCCCTACAGGCCGCTGTGTTCAGGTGCCGCAAGGGCGATGTACTATAACCTCAGGCAGTGCTGCTTTACGTCGTTAAAAAAGCTGCGGCAGCAGTTTACTCTAGCAAGTCGGGAAAGCACGCGTAGCGACACAACAGATTCCTGAGAAAGCGCAAACTGTCTATCTCTAATATGTGAGACTTACCAAGATTCCTGGGATGATGGTTGCAACGAGCCTCGGTAGCGCAGTAGGTAGCGCGTAAGTCTCATAATCTTAAGGTCGTGAGTTCGATCCTCACCCGGGGCATTTAATTTGCTGTACATCACGGCTGAATTAACGGCGTTGCTATTGCTAGTGAACGAACTTAATTGTCGTTTGTTATCCACAAGGAGTCCACGCCTCAGCGTCACAATGTTTACTTCCCATTATGGCAAGGTACAACTTTGATCATTCTCCTCCCCTGTTATGAGTGAAATATGATGCAAACAGCAATGAATAGACAGTTTCGAGCTGTGCGCCATGCCAGTCTGCACGCGCAAAAATGCTCGCAAACAGAGAACAACACTGAGTCCGGATTCAGCACGAAATGCGAGAGGAGAGGGAGTAAATCTCACGTTTCTCGAGCAAATCCGGTGTGGTCTAGTGGCTAGGATACCTGGCTTTCACCCAGGAGGCCCGGGTTCGATTCCCGGTACCGGAAGGGAAGTTTTTGCGCACACGACCCTCCATCTTTTGGCCTTCCAACCTTCGTTTGTCGCCCTCCTTCCGGAGCTTCAACCGAACGTAATTGGGGGAAGCAGGCACAGGATGCAATTACTGTCAGCACCGGGATAAAGGGAGAAGAGGCACTGGTCCGCTGTTGGGGTGCTACCAGCGTCAGTGGGAAGTCGGTGAAGTCGCCAGTTGCGCCAGAAGCCAGCAATTACCGTAGTACGCCTACACACGCGTTCCAGTTATTCACATTGCTTGCAGTCGCTCCATGCACAACAAGCGTGAGCCCGGATAGCTCAGTCGGTAGAGCATTAGGCTTTTAACCTAAGGGTCCAGGGTTCGAATCCCTGTTCGTGCGAAGATTTTAACGCTTCCGTAATGGCTCGTCTCGTAGCGCTGGTAGCCCTGCCGTAATCAGTGCACCGAGTTCGTTTCCTGTCAACATTCTGCGCAGACCGGTTGCATTTTTCACGATTCGAGGGAAGCTTTAGCTACGAGCAGTCGTGGCCGAGTGGTTAAGGCGTCTGACTAGAAATCAGATTCCCTCTGGGAGCGTAGGTTCGAGTCCTACCGACTGCGTCGGTTTTTTTATTTTTTGTTTCAGAAGAGAGAGCAGAAAATTTCGCAGTTTGCCTGTCGTTCTGGTACCTCGCTACACCTCACCTCTCACAGTCGTTTATAGCGCCTGTCCTTTTGATAAGGGCGAATTCCAAGCGTCAGCTTTCGCGTCAGCCGAGCAAAGTCGGGACAAGTCGGGACATACTACAGGATGGCCTGCGTGGAGCGACGACGGAAAGAAAACGTTAATTCAACAGCACGTGGCTCACATACTCATACGCATAGATTTGCGCCCGTTGCGGTGGCCGGGAATCGAACGCGGCTCAACTGCTCGGAAGGCAACTATGCTCACCATTACACTACCACCGCACAGCCGCTGCTCGCAACGCCGCGCTGTGTCGGCTTCCCGCCCGCCGGCAGTGGCCCACGGTGATAGTAGCTGTAGGCGCTTTACGAGGTAGGAGGGTGCATTCGGGCAGCGCCTCCACGCACGCTGCGTCTTTGGGCAAGGCTCGTCGCCGCGGCCGCAACGTTACTCACACAATAGTGACGAGCGGTCGCTTTGAGGCAGTGTAGTGGGGGACTCCGCGTGTGTAGCACTTTTTTCGGTTGTATCCGACGTCGCTGGGTGGCAATCCCACTTTCCCTGCAGACAGCTGCTCGGGAATATGCTCGGGAAGCACGGACGTCATCGGACGTCCGCCCCCAACAAATGCAACTAACAAAATGAGAACAACAACTAAAAAAGTGGTAGGTTGTTCGACTACCACGCGGGCGGCCCGGCTTCGATTCCCGGCCGATGCATCGTTTTGCTGTTCTCGCTATAGTGCTGCCGCGCCGATTGCTCGCTTGAGGTGCGCCAGCCTCAGGAATGTATAGCAGGATTCGCTGTGAGAAGAACCAAACATGCAGCACGCAAGAGACCCTACTTGGACGGCCGCGTGCTGTTACTGAACTCCAGCGTCGGCCTGGCCCTACAGGCCGCTGTGTTCAGGTGCCGCAAGGGCGATGTACTATAACCTCAGGCAGTGCTGCTTTCCGTCGTTAAAAAAGCTGCGGCAGCAGTTTACTCTAGCAAGTCGGGAAAGCACGCGTAGCGACACAACAGATTCCTGAGAAAGCGCAAACTGTCTATCTCTAATATGTGAGACTTACCAAGATTCCTGGGATGATGGTTGCAACGAGCCTCGGTAGCGCAGTAGGTAGCGCGTAAGTCTCATAATCTTAAGGTCGTGAGTTCGATCCTCACCCGGGGCATTTAATTTGCTGTACATCACGGCTGAATTAACGGCGTTGCTATTGCTAGTGAACGAACTTAATTGTCGTTTGTTATCCACAAGGAGTCCACGCCTCAGCGTCACAATGTTTACTTCCCATTATGGCAAGGTACAACTTTGATCATTCTCCTCCCCTGTTATGAGTGAAATATGATGCAAACAGCAATGAATAGACAGTTTCGAGCTGTGCGCCATGCCAGTCTGCACGCGCAAAAATGCTCGCAAACAGAGAACAACACTGAGTCCGGATTCAGCACGAAATGCGAGAGGAGAGGGAGTAAATCTCACGTTTCTCGAGCAAATCCGGTGTGGTCTAGTGGCTAGGATACCTGGCTTTCACCCAGGAGGCCCGGGTTCGATTCCCGGTACCGGAAGGGAAGTTTTTGCGCACACGACCCTCCATCTTTTGGCCTTCCAACCTTCGTTTGTCGCCCTCCTTCCGGAGCTTCAACCGAACGTAATCGGGGGAAGCAGGCACAGGATGCAATTACTGTCAGCACCGGGATAAAGGGAGAAGAGGCACTGGTCCGCTGTTGGGGTGCTACCAGCGTCAGTGGGAAGTCGGTGAAGTCGCCAGTTGCGCCAGAAGCCAGCAATTACCGTAGTACGCCTACACACGCGTTCCAGTTATTCACATTGCTTGCAGTCGCTCCATGCACAACAAGCGTGAACCCGGATAGCTCAGTCGGTAGAGCATTAGGCTTTTAACCTAAGGGTCCAGGGTTCGAATCCCTGTTCGTGCGAAGATTTTAACGCTTCCGTAATGGCTCGTCTCGTAGCGCTGGTAGCCCTGCCGTAATCAGTGCACCGAGTTCGTTTCCTGTCAACATTCTGCGCAGACCGGTTGCATTTTTCACGATTCGAGGGAAGCTTTAGCTACGAGCAGTCGTGGCCGAGTGGTTAAGGCGTCTGACTAGAAATCAGATTCCCTCTGGGAGCGTAGGTTCGAGTCCTACCGACTGCGTCGGTTTTTTTATTTTTTGTTTCAGAAGAGAGAGCAGAAAATTTCGCAGTTTGCCTGTCGTTCTGGTACCTCGCTAAACCTCACCTCTCACAGTCGTTTATAGCGCCTGTCCTTTTGATAAGGGCGAATTCCAAGCGTCAGCTTTCGCGTCAGCCGAGCAAAGTCGGGACAAGTCGGGACATACTACAGGATGGCCTGCGTGGAGCGACGACGGAAAGAAAACGTTAATTCAACAGCACGTGGCTCACATACTCATACGCATAGATTTGCGCCCGTTGCGGTGGCCGGGAATCGAACGCGGCTCAACTGCTCGGAAGGCAACTATGCTCACCATTACACTACCACCGCACAGCCGCTGCTCGCAACGCCGCGCTGTGTCGGCTTCCCGCCCGCCGGCAGTGGCCCACGGTGATAGTAGCTGTAGGCGCTTTACGAGGTAGGAGGTGCATTCGGGCAGCGCCTCCACGCACGCTGCGTCTTTGGGCAAGGCTCGTCGCCGCGGCCGCAACGTTACTCACACAATAGTGACGAGCGGTCGCTTTGAGGCAGTGTAGTGGGGGACTCCGCGTGTGTAGCACTTTTTTCGGTTGTATCCGACGTCGCTGGGTGGCAATCCCACTTTCCCTGCAGACAGCTGCTCGGGAATATGCTCGGGAAGCACGGACGTCATCGGACGTCCGCCCCCAACAAATGCAACTAACAAAATGAGAACAACAACTAAAAAAGTGGTAGGTTGTTCGACTACCACGCGGGCGGCCCGGCTTCGATTCCCGGCCGATGCATCGTTTTGCTGTTCTCGCTATAGTGCTGCCGCGCCGATTGCTCGCTTGAGGTGCGCCAGCCTCAGGAATGTATAGCAGGATTCGCTGTGAGAAGAACCAAACATGCAGCACGCAAGAGACCCTACTTGGACGGCCGCGTGCTGTTACTGAACTCCAGCGTCGGCCTGGCCCTACAGGCCGCTGTGTTCAGGTGCCGCAAGGGCGATGTACTATAACCTCAGGCAGTGCTGCTTTCCGTCGTTAAAAAAGCTGCGGCAGCAGTTTACTCTAGCAAGTCGGGAAAGCACGCGTAGCGACACAACAGATTCCTGAGAAAGCGCAAACTGTCTATCTCTAATATGTGAGACTTACCAAGATTCCTGGGATGATGGTTGCAACGAGCCTCGGTAGCGCAGTAGGTAGCGCGTAAGTCTCATAATCTTAAGGTCGTGAGTTCGATCCTCACCCGGGGCATTTAATTTGCTGTACATCACGGCTGAATTAACGGCGTTGCTATTGCTAGTGAACGAACTTAATTGTCGTTTGTTATCCACAAGGAGTCCACGCCTCAGCGTCACAATGTTTACTTCCCATTATGGCAAGGTACAACTTTGATCATTCTCCTCCCCTGTTATGAGTGAAATATGATGCAAACAGCAATGAATAGACAGTTTCGAGCTGTGCGCCATGCCAGTCTGCACGCGCAAAAATGCTCGCAAACAGAGAACAACACTGAGTCCGGATTCAGCACGAAATGCGAGAGGAGAGGGAGTAAATCTCACGTTTCTCGAGCAAATCCGGTGTGGTCTAGTGGCTAGGATACCTGGCTTTCACCCAGGAGGCCCGGGTTCGATTCCCGGTACCGGAAGGGAAGTTTTTGCGCACACGACCCTCCATCTTTTGGCCTTCCAACCTTCGTTTGTCGCCCTCCTTCCGGAGCTTCAACCGAACGTAATTGGGGGAAGCAGGCACAGGATGCAATTACTGTCAGCACCGGGATAAAGGGAGAAGAGGCACTGGTCCGCTGTTGGGGTGCTACCAGCGTCAGTGGGAAGTCGGTGAAGTCGCCAGTTGCGCCAGAAGCCAGCAATTACCGTAGTACGCCTACACACGCGTTCCAGTTATTCACATTGCTTGCAGTCGCTCCATGCACAACAAGCGTGAGCCCGGATAGCTCAGTCGGTAGAGCATTAGGCTTTTAACCTAAGGGTCCAGGGTTCGAATCCCTGTTCGTGCGAAGATTTTAACGCTTCCGTAATGGCTCGTCTCGTAGCGCTGGTAGCCCTGCCGTAATCAGTGCACCGAGTTCGTTTCCTGTCAACATTCTGCGCAGACCGGTTGCATTTTTCACGATTCGAGGGAAGCTTTAGCTACGAGCAGTCGTGGCCGAGTGGTTAAGGCGTCTGACTAGAAATCAGATTCCCTCTGGGAGCGTAGGTTCGAGTCCTACCGACTGCGTCGGTTTTTTTATTTTTTGTTTCAGAAGAGAGAGCAGAAAATTTCGCAGTTTGCCTGTCGTTCTGGTACCTCGCTACACCTCACCTCTCACAGTCGTTTATAGCGCCTGTCCTTTTGATAAGGGCGAATTCCAAGCGTCAGCTTTCGCGTCAGCCGAGCAAAGTCGGGACAAGTCGGGACATACTACAGGATGGCCTGCGTGGAGCGACGACGGAAAGAAAACGTTAATTCAACAGCACGTGGCTCACATACTCATACGCATAGATTTGCGCCCGTTGCGGTGGCCGGGAATCGAACGCGGCTCAACTGCTCGGAAGGCAACTATGCTCACCATTACACTACCACCGCACAGCCGCTGCTCGCAACGCCGCGCTGTGTCGGCTTCCCGCCCGCCGGCAGTGGCCCACGGTGATAGTAGCTGTAGGCGCTTTACGAGGTAGGAGGGTGCATTCGGGCAGCGCCTCCACGCACGCTGCGTCTTTGGGCAAGGCTCGTCGCCGCGGCCGCAACGTTACTCACACAATAGTGACGAGCGGTCGCTTTGAGGCAGTGTAGTGGGGGACTCCGCGTGTGTAGCACTTTTTTCGGTTGTATCCGACGTCGCTGGGTGGCAATCCCACTTTCCCTGCAGACAGCTGCTCGGGAATATGCTCGGGAAGCACGGACGTCATCGGACGTCCGCCCCCAACAAATGCAACTAACAAAATGAGAACAACAACTAAAAAAGTGGTAGGTTGTTCGACTACCACGCGGGCGGCCCGGCTTCGATTCCCGGCCGATGCATCGTTTTGCTGTTCTCGCTATAGTGCTGCCGCGCCGATTGCTCGCTTGAGGTGCGCCAGCCTCAGGAATGTATAGCAGGATTCGCTGTGAGAAGAACCAAACATGCAGCACGCAAGAGACCCTACTTGGACGGCCGCGTGCTGTTACTGAACTCCAGCGTCGGCCTGGCCCTACAGGCCGCTGTGTTCAGGTGCCGCAAGGGCGATGTACTATAACCTCAGGCAGTGCTGCTTTCCGTCGTTAAAAAAGCTGCGGCAGCAGTTTACTCTAGCAAGTCGGGAAAGCACGCGTAGCGACACAACAGATTCCTGAGAAAGCGCAAACTGTCTATCTCTAATATGTGAGACTTACCAAGATTCCTGGGATGATGGTTGCAACGAGCCTCGGTAGCGCAGTAGGTAGCGCGTAAGTCTCATAATCTTAAGGTCGTGAGTTCGATCCTCACCCGGGGCATTTAATTTGCTGTACATCACGGCTGAATTAACGGCGTTGCTATTGCTAGTGAACGAACTTAATTGTCGTTTGTTATCCACAAGGAGTCCACGCCTCAGCGTCACAATGTTTACTTCCCATTATGGCAAGGTACAACTTTGATCATTCTCCTCCCCTGTTATGAGTGAAATATGATGCAAACAGCAATGAATAGACAGTTTCGAGCTGTGCGCCATGCCAGTCTGCACGCGCAAAAATGCTCGCAAACAGAGAACAACACTGAGTCCGGATTCAGCACGAAATGCGAGAGGAGAGGGAGTAAATCTCACGTTTCTCGAGCAAATCCGGTGTGGTCTAGTGGCTAGGATACCTGGCTTTCACCCAGGAGGCCCGGGTTCGATTCCCGGTACCGGAAGGGAAGTTTTTGCGCACACGACCCTCCATCTTTTGGCCTTCCAACCTTCGTTTGTCGCCCTCCTTCCGGAGCTTCAACCGAACGTAATCGGGGGAAGCAGGCACAGGATGCAATTACTGTCAGCACCGGGATAAAGGGAGAAGAGGCACTGGTCCGCTGTTGGGGTGCTACCAGCGTCAGTGGGAAGTCGGTGAAGTCGCCAGTTGCGCCAGAAGCCAGCAATTACCGTAGTACGCCTACACACGCGTTCCAGTTATTCACATTGCTTGCAGTCGCTCCATGCACAACAAGCGTGAACCCGGATAGCTCAGTCGGTAGAGCATTAGGCTTTTAACCTAAGGGTCCAGGGTTCGAATCCCTGTTCGTGCGAAGATTTTAACGCTTCCGTAATGGCTCGTCTCGTAGCGCTGGTAGCCCTGCCGTAATCAGTGCACCGAGTTCGTTTCCTGTCAACATTCTGCGCAGACCGGTTGCATTTTTCACGATTCGAGGGAAGCTTTAGCTACGAGCAGTCGTGGCCGAGTGGTTAAGGCGTCTGACTAGAAATCAGATTCCCTCTGGGAGCGTAGGTTCGAGTCCTACCGACTGCGTCGGTTTTTTTATTTTTTGTTTCAGAAGAGAGAGCAGAAAATTTCGCAGTTTGCCTGTCGTTCTGGTACCTCGCTAAACCTCACCTCTCACAGTCGTTTATAGCGCCTGTCCTTTTGATAAGGGCGAATTCCAAGCGTCAGCTTTCGCGTCAGCCGAGCAAAGTCGGGACAAGTCGGGACATACTACAGGATGGCCTGCGTGGAGCGACGACGGAAAGAAAACGTTAATTCAACAGCACGTGGCTCACATACTCATACGCATAGATTTGCGCCCGTTGCGGTGGCCGGGAATCGAACGCGGCTCAACTGCTCGGAAGGCAACTATGCTCACCATTACACTACCACCGCACAGCCGCTGCTCGCAACGCCGCGCTGTGTCGGCTTCCCGCCCGCCGGCAGTGGCCCACGGTGATAGTAGCTGTAGGCGCTTTACGAGGTAGGAGGTGCATTCGGGCAGCGCCTCCACGCACGCTGCGTCTTTGGGCAAGGCTCGTCGCCGCGGCCGCAACGTTACTCACACAATAGTGACGAGCGGTCGCTTTGAGGCAGTGTAGTGGGGGACTCCGCGTGTGTAGCACTTTTTTCGGTTGTATCCGACGTCGCTGGGTGGCAATCCCACTTTCCCTGCAGACAGCTGCTCGGGAATATGCTCGGGAAGCACGGACGTCATCGGACGTCCGCCCCCAACAAATGCAACTAACAAAATGAGAACAACAACTAAAAAAGTGGTAGGTTGTTCGACTACCACGCGGGCGGCCCGGCTTCGATTCCCGGCCGATGCATCGTTTTGCTGTTCTCGCTATAGTGCTGCCGCGCCGATTGCTCGCTTGAGGTGCGCCAGCCTCAGGAATGTATAGCAGGATTCGCTGTGAGAAGAACCAAACATGCAGCACGCAAGAGACCCTACTTGGACGGCCGCGTGCTGTTACTGAACTCCAGCGTCGGCCTGGCCCTACAGGCCGCTGTGTTCAGGTGCCGCAAGGGCGATGTACTATAACCTCAGGCAGTGCTGCTTTCCGTCGTTAAAAAAGCTGCGGCAGCAGTTTACTCTAGCAAGTCGGGAAAGCACGCGTAGCGACACAACAGATTCCTGAGAAAGCGCAAACTGTCTATCTCTAATATGTGAGACTTACCAAGATTCCTGGGATGATGGTTGCAACGAGCCTCGGTAGCGCAGTAGGTAGCGCGTAAGTCTCATAATCTTAAGGTCGTGAGTTCGATCCTCACCCGGGGCATTTAATTTGCTGTACATCACGGCTGAATTAACGGCGTTGCTATTGCTAGTGAACGAACTTAATTGTCGTTTGTTATCCACAAGGAGTCCACGCCTCAGCGTCACAATGTTTACTTCCCATTATGGCAAGGTACAACTTTGATCATTCTCCTCCCCTGTTATGAGTGAAATATGATGCAAACAGCAATGAATAGACAGTTTCGAGCTGTGCGCCATGCCAGTCTGCACGCGCAAAAATGCTCGCAAACAGAGAACAACACTGAGTCCGGATTCAGCACGAAATGCGAGAGGAGAGGGAGTAAATCTCACGTTTCTCGAGCAAATCCGGTGTGGTCTAGTGGCTAGGATACCTGGCTTTCACCCAGGAGGCCCGGGTTCGATTCCCGGTACCGGAAGGGAAGTTTTTGCGCACACGACCCTCCATCTTTTGGCCTTCCAACCTTCGTTTGTCGCCCTCCTTCCGGAGCTTCAACCGAACGTAATTGGGGGAAGCAGGCACAGGATGCAATTACTGTCAGCACCGGGATAAAGGGAGAAGAGGCACTGGTCCGCTGTTGGGGTGCTACCAGCGTCAGTGGGAAGTCGGTGAAGTCGCCAGTTGCGCCAGAAGCCAGCAATTACCGTAGTACGCCTACACACGCGTTCCAGTTATTCACATTGCTTGCAGTCGCTCCATGCACAACAAGCGTGAGCCCGGATAGCTCAGTCGGTAGAGCATTAGGCTTTTAACCTAAGGGTCCAGGGTTCGAATCCCTGTTCGTGCGAAGATTTTAACGCTTCCGTAATGGCTCGTCTCGTAGCGCTGGTAGCCCTGCCGTAATCAGTGCACCGAGTTCGTTTCCTGTCAACATTCTGCGCAGACCGGTTGCATTTTTCACGATTCGAGGGAAGCTTTAGCTACGAGCAGTCGTGGCCGAGTGGTTAAGGCGTCTGACTAGAAATCAGATTCCCTCTGGGAGCGTAGGTTCGAGTCCTACCGACTGCGTCGGTTTTTTTATTTTTTGTTTCAGAAGAGAGAGCAGAAAATTTCGCAGTTTGCCTGTCGTTCTGGTACCTCGCTACACCTCACCTCTCACAGTCGTTTATAGCGCCTGTCCTTTTGATAAGGGCGAATTCCAAGCGTCAGCTTTCGCGTCAGCCGAGCAAAGTCGGGACAAGTCGGGACATACTACAGGATGGCCTGCGTGGAGCGACGACGGAAAGAAAACGTTAATTCAACAGCACGTGGCTCACATACTCATACGCATAGATTTGCGCCCGTTGCGGTGGCCGGGAATCGAACGCGGCTCAACTGCTCGGAAGGCAACTATGCTCACCATTACACTACCACCGCACAGCCGCTGCTCGCAACGCCGCGCTGTGTCGGCTTCCCGCCCGCCGGCAGTGGCCCACGGTGATAGTAGCTGTAGGCGCTTTACGAGGTAGGAGGTGCATTCGGGCAGCGCCTCCACGCACGCTGCGTCTTTGGGCAAGGCTCGTCGCCGCGGCCGCAACGTTACTCACACAATAGTGACGAGCGGTCGCTTTGAGGCAGTGTAGTGGGGGACTCCGCGTGTGTAGCACTTTTTTCGGTTGTATCCGACGTCGCTGGGTGGCAATCCCACTTTCCCTGCAGACAGCTGCTCGGGAATATGCTCGGGAAGCACGGACGTCATCGGACGTCCGCCCCCAACAAATGCAACTAACAAAATGAGAACAACAACTAAAAAAGTGGTAGGTTGTTCGACTACCACGCGGGCGGCCCGGCTTCGATTCCCGGCCGATGCATCGTTTTGCTGTTCTCGCTATAGTGCTGCCGCGCCGATTGCTCGCTTGAGGTGCGCCAGCCTCAGGAATGTATAGCAGGATTCGCTGTGAGAAGAACCAAACATGCAGCACGCAAGAGACCCTACTTGGACGGCCGCGTGCTGTTACTGAACTCCAGCGTCGGCCTGGCCCTACAGGCCGCTGTGTTCAGGTGCCGCAAGGGCGATGTACTATAACCTCAGGCAGTGCTGCTTTCCGTCGTTAAAAAAGCTGCGGCAGCAGTTTACTCTAGCAAGTCGGGAAAGCACGCGTAGCGACACAACAGATTCCTGAGAAAGCGCAAACTGTCTATCTCTAATATGTGAGACTTACCAAGATTCCTGGGATGATGGTTGCAACGAGCCTCGGTAGCGCAGTAGGTAGCGCGTAAGTCTCATAATCTTAAGGTCGTGAGTTCGATCCTCACCCGGGGCATTTAATTTGCTGTACATCACGGCTGAATTAACGGCGTTGCTATTGCTAGTGAACGAACTTAATTGTCGTTTGTTATCCACAAGGAGTCCACGCCTCAGCGTCACAATGTTTACTTCCCATTATGGCAAGGTACAACTTTGATCATTCTCCTCCCCTGTTATGAGTGAAATATGATGCAAACAGCAATGAATAGACAGTTTCGAGCTGTGCGCCATGCCAGTCTGCACGCGCAAAAATGCTCGCAAACAGAGAACAACACTGAGTCCGGATTCAGCACGAAATGCGAGAGGAGAGGGAGTAAATCTCACGTTTCTCGAGCAAATCCGGTGTGGTCTAGTGGCTAGGATACCTGGCTTTCACCCAGGAGGCCCGGGTTCGATTCCCGGTACCGGAAGGGAAGTTTTTGCGCACACGACCCTCCATCTTTTGGCCTTCCAACCTTCGTTTGTCGCCCTCCTTCCGGAGCTTCAACCGAACGTAATTGGGGGAAGCAGGCACAGGATGCAATTACTGTCAGCACCGGGATAAAGGGAGAAGAGGCACTGGTCCGCTGTTGGGGTGCTACCAGCGTCAGTGGGAAGTCGGTGAAGTCGCCAGTTGCGCCAGAAGCCAGCAATTACCGTAGTACGCCTACACACGCGTTCCAGTTATTCACATTGCTTGCAGTCGCTCCATGCACAACAAGCGTGAGCCCGGATAGCTCAGTCGGTAGAGCATTAGGCTTTTAACCTAAGGGTCCAGGGTTCGAATCCCTGTTCGTGCGAAGATTTTAACGCTTCCGTAATGGCTCGTCTCGTAGCGCTGGTAGCCCTGCCGTAATCAGTGCACCGAGTTCGTTTCCTGTCAACATTCTGCGCAGACCGGTTGCATTTTTCACGATTCGAGGGAAGCTTTAGCTACGAGCAGTCGTGGCCGAGTGGTTAAGGCGTCTGACTAGAAATCAGATTCCCTCTGGGAGCGTAGGTTCGAGTCCTACCGACTGCGTCGGTTTTTTTATTTTTTGTTTCAGAAGAGAGAGCAGAAAATTTCGCAGTTTGCCTGTCGTTCTGGTACC
Organism: Schistocerca cancellata; assembly: GCF_023864275.1. NCBI lineage: Eukaryota > Metazoa > Arthropoda > Insecta > Orthoptera > Acrididae > Schistocerca > Schistocerca cancellata. Next base: position 205,775 of record NW_026046649.1, read on the forward strand.
TCGCTACACCTCACCTCTCACAGTCGTTTATAGCGCCTGTCCTTTTGATAAGGGCGAATTCCAAGCGTCAGCTTTCGCGTCAGCCGAGCAAAGTCGGGACAAGTCGGGACATACTACAGGATGGCCTGCGTGGAGCGACGACGGAAAGAAAACGTTAATTCAACAGCACGTGGCTCACATACTCATACGCATAGATTTGCGCCCGTTGCGGTGGCCGGGAATCGAACGCGGCTCAACTGCTCGGAAGGCAACTATGCTCACCATTACACTACCACCGCACAGCCGCTGCTCGCAACGCCGCGCTGTGTCGGCTTCCCGCCCGCCGGCAGTGGCCCACGGTGATAGTAGCTGTAGGCGCTTTACGAGGTAGGAGGGTGCATTCGGGCAGCGCCTCCACGCACGCTGCGTCTTTGGGCAAGGCTCGTCGCCGCGGCCGCAACGTTACTCACACAATAGTGACGAGCGGTCGCTTTGAGGCAGTGTAGTGGGGGACTCCGCGTGTGTAGCACTTTTTTCGGTTGTATCCGACGTCGCTGGGTGGCAATCCCACTTTCCCTGCAGACAGCTGCTCGGGAATATGCTCGGGAAGCACGGACGTCATCGGACGTCCGCCCCCAACAAATGCAACTAACAAAATGAGAACAACAACTAAAAAAGTGGTAGGTTGTTCGACTACCACGCGGGCGGCCCGGCTTCGATTCCCGGCCGATGCATCGTTTTGCTGTTCTCGCTATAGTGCTGCCGCGCCGATTGCTCGCTTGAGGTGCGCCAGCCTCAGGAATGTATAGCAGGATTCGCTGTGAGAAGAACCAAACATGCAGCACGCAAGAGACCCTACTTGGACGGCCGCGTGCTGTTACTGAACTCCAGCGTCGGCCTGGCCCTACAGGCCGCTGTGTTCAGGTGCCGCAAGGGCGATGTACTATAACCTCAGGCAGTGCTGCTTTCCGTCGTTAAAAAAGCTGCGGCAGCAGTTTACTCTAGCAAGTCGGGAAAGCACGCGTAGCGACACAACAGATTCCTGAGAAAGCGCAAACTGTCTATCTCTAATATGTGAGACTTACCAAGATTCCTGGGATGATGGTTGCAACGAGCCTCGGTAGCGCAGTAGGTAGCGCGTAAGTCTCATAATCTTAAGGTCGTGAGTTCGATCCTCACCCGGGGCATTTAATTTGCTGTACATCACGGCTGAATTAACGGCGTTGCTATTGCTAGTGAACGAACTTAATTGTCGTTTGTTATCCACAAGGAGTCCACGCCTCAGCGTCACAATGTTTACTTCCCATTATGGCAAGGTACAACTTTGATCATTCTCCTCCCCTGTTATGAGTGAAATATGATGCAAACAGCAATGAATAGACAGTTTCGAGCTGTGCGCCATGCCAGTCTGCACGCGCAAAAATGCTCGCAAACAGAGAACAACACTGAGTCCGGATTCAGCACGAAATGCGAGAGGAGAGGGAGTAAATCTCACGTTTCTCGAGCAAATCCGGTGTGGTCTAGTGGCTAGGATACCTGGCTTTCACCCAGGAGGCCCGGGTTCGATTCCCGGTACCGGAAGGGAAGTTTTTGCGCACACGACCCTCCATCTTTTGGCCTTCCAACCTTCGTTTGTCGCCCTCCTTCCGGAGCTTCAACCGAACGTAATCGGGGGAAGCAGGCACAGGATGCAATTACTGTCAGCACCGGGATAAAGGGAGAAGAGGCACTGGTCCGCTGTTGGGGTGCTACCAGCGTCAGTGGGAAGTCGGTGAAGTCGCCAGTTGCGCCAGAAGCCAGCAATTACCGTAGTACGCCTACACACGCGTTCCAGTTATTCACATTGCTTGCAGTCGCTCCATGCACAACAAGCGTGAACCCGGATAGCTCAGTCGGTAGAGCATTAGGCTTTTAACCTAAGGGTCCAGGGTTCGAATCCCTGTTCGTGCGAAGATTTTAACGCTTCCGTAATGGCTCGTCTCGTAGCGCTGGTAGCCCTGCCGTAATCAGTGCACCGAGTTCGTTTCCTGTCAACATTCTGCGCAGACCGGTTGCATTTTTCACGATTCGAGGGAAGCTTTAGCTACGAGCAGTCGTGGCCGAGTGGTTAAGGCGTCTGACTAGAAATCAGATTCCCTCTGGGAGCGTAGGTTCGAGTCCTACCGACTGCGTCGGTTTTTTTATTTTTTGTTTCAGAAGAGAGAGCAGAAAATTTCGCAGTTTGCCTGTCGTTCTGGTACCTCGCTACACCTCACCTCTCACAGTCGTTTATAGCGCCTGTCCTTTTGATAAGGGCGAATTCCAAGCGTCAGCTTTCGCGTCAGCCGAGCAAAGTCGGGACAAGTCGGGACATACTACAGGATGGCCTGCGTGGAGCGACGACGGAAAGAAAACGTTAATTCAACAGCACGTGGCTCACATACTCATACGCATAGATTTGCGCCCGTTGCGGTGGCCGGGAATCGAACGCGGCTCAACTGCTCGGAAGGCAACTATGCTCACCATTACACTACCACCGCACAGCCGCTGCTCGCAACGCCGCGCTGTGTCGGCTTCCCGCCCGCCGGCAGTGGCCCACGGTGATAGTAGCTGTAGGCGCTTTACGAGGTAGGAGGGTGCATTCGGGCAGCGCCTCCACGCACGCTGCGTCTTTGGGCAAGGCTCGTCGCCGCGGCCGCAACGTTACTCACACAATAGTGACGAGCGGTCGCTTTGAGGCAGTGTAGTGGGGGACTCCGCGTGTGTAGCACTTTTTTCGGTTGTATCCGACGTCGCTGGGTGGCAATCCCACTTTCCCTGCAGACAGCTGCTCGGGAATATGCTCGGGAAGCACGGACGTCATCGGACGTCCGCCCCCAACAAATGCAACTAACAAAATGAGAACAACAACTAAAAAAGTGGTAGGTTGTTCGACTACCACGCGGGCGGCCCGGCTTCGATTCCCGGCCGATGCATCGTTTTGCTGTTCTCGCTATAGTGCTGCCGCGCCGATTGCTCGCTTGAGGTGCGCCAGCCTCAGGAATGTATAGCAGGATTCGCTGTGAGAAGAACCAAACATGCAGCACGCAAGAGACCCTACTTGGACGGCCGCGTGCTGTTACTGAACTCCAGCGTCGGCCTGGCCCTACAGGCCGCTGTGTTCAGGTGCCGCAAGGGCGATGTACTATAACCTCAGGCAGTGCTGCTTTCCGTCGTTAAAAAAGCTGCGGCAGCAGTTTACTCTAGCAAGTCGGGAAAGCACGCGTAGCGACACAACAGATTCCTGAGAAAGCGCAAACTGTCTATCTCTAATATGTGAGACTTACCAAGATTCCTGGGATGATGGTTGCAACGAGCCTCGGTAGCGCAGTAGGTAGCGCGTAAGTCTCATAATCTTAAGGTCGTGAGTTCGATCCTCACCCGGGGCATTTAATTTGCTGTACATCACGGCTGAATTAACGGCGTTGCTATTGCTAGTGAACGAACTTAATTGTCGTTTGTTATCCACAAGGAGTCCACGCCTCAGCGTCACAATGTTTACTTCCCATTATGGCAAGGTACAACTTTGATCATTCTCCTCCCCTGTTATGAGTGAAATATGATGCAAACAGCAATGAATAGACAGTTTCGAGCTGTGCGCCATGCCAGTCTGCACGCGCAAAAATGCTCGCAAACAGAGAACAACACTGAGTCCGGATTCAGCACGAAATGCGAGAGGAGAGGGAGTAAATCTCACGTTTCTCGAGCAAATCCGGTGTGGTCTAGTGGCTAGGATACCTGGCTTTCACCCAGGAGGCCCGGGTTCGATTCCCGGTACCGGAAGGGAAGTTTTTGCGCACACGACCCTCCATCTTTTGGCCTTCCAACCTTCGTTTGTCGCCCTCCTTCCGGAGCTTCAACCGAACGTAATCGGGGGAAGCAGGCACAGGATGCAATTACTGTCAGCACCGGGATAAAGGGAGAAGAGGCACTGGTCCGCTGTTGGGGTGCTACCAGCGTCAGTGGGAAGTCGGTGAAGTCGCCAGTTGCGCCAGAAGCCAGCAATTACCGTAGTACGCCTACACACGCGTTCCAGTTATTCACATTGCTTGCAGTCGCTCCATGCACAACAAGCGTGAACCCGGATAGCTCAGTCGGTAGAGCATTAGGCTTTTAACCTAAGGGTCCAGGGTTCGAATCCCTGTTCGTGCGAAGATTTTAACGCTTCCGTAATGGCTCGTCTCGTAGCGCTGGTAGCCCTGCCGTAATCAGTGCACCGAGTTCGTTTCCTGTCAACATTCTGCGCAGACCGGTTGCATTTTTCACGATTCGAGGGAAGCTTTAGCTACGAGCAGTCGTGGCCGAGTGGTTAAGGCGTCTGACTAGAAATCAGATTCCCTCTGGGAGCGTAGGTTCGAGTCCTACCGACTGCGTCGGTTTTTTTATTTTTTGTTTCAGAAGAGAGAGCAGAAAATTTCGCAGTTTGCCTGTCGTTCTGGTACCTCGCTACACCTCACCTCTCACAGTCGTTTATAGCGCCTGTCCTTTTGATAAGGGCGAATTCCAAGCGTCAGCTTTCGCGTCAGCCGAGCAAAGTCGGGACAAGTCGGGACATACTACAGGATGGCCTGCGTGGAGCGACGACGGAAAGAAAACGTTAATTCAACAGCACGTGGCTCACATACTCATACGCATAGATTTGCGCCCGTTGCGGTGGCCAGGAATCGAACGCGGCTCAACTGCTCGGAAGGCAACTATGCTCACCATTACACCACCACCGCACAGCCGCTGCTCGCAACGCCGCGCTGTGTCGGCTTCCCGCCCGCCGGCAGTGGCCCACGGTGATAGTAGCTGTAGGCGCTTTACGAGGTAGGAGGGTGCATTCGGGCAGCGCCTCCACGCACGCTGCGTCTTTGGGCAAGGCTCGTCGCCGCGGCCGCAACGTTACTCACACAATAGTGACGAGCGGTCGCTTTGAGGCAGTGTAGTGGGGGACTCCGCGTGTGTAGCACTTTTTTCGGTTGTATCCGACGTCGCTGGGTGGCAATCCCACTTTCCCTGCAGACAGCTGCTCGGGAATATGCTCGGGAAGCACGGACGTCATCGGACGTCCGCCCCCAACAAATGCAACTAACAAAATGAGAACAACAACTAAAAAAGTGGTAGGTTGTTCGACTACCACGCGGGCGGCCCGGCTTCGATTCCCGGCCGATGCATCGTTTTGCTGTTCTCGCTATAGTGCTGCCGCGCCGATTGCTCGCTTGAGGTGCGCCAGCCTCAGGAATGTATAGCAGGATTCGCTGTGAGAAGAACCAAACATGCAGCACGCAAGAGACCCTACTTGGACGGCCGCGTGCTGTTACTGAACTCCAGCGTCGGCCTGGCCCTACAGGCCGCTGTGTTCAGGTGCCGCAAGGGCGATGTACTATAACCTCAGGCAGTGCTGCTTTCCGTCGTTAAAAAAGCTGCGGCAGCAGTTTACTCTAGCAAGTCGGGAAAGCACGCGTAGCGACACAACAGATTCCTGAGAAAGCGCAAACTGTCTATCTCTAATATGTGAGACTTACCAAGATTCCTGGGATGATGGTTGCAACGAGCCTCGGTAGCGCAGTAGGTAGCGCGTAAGTCTCATAATCTTAAGGTCGTGAGTTCGATCCTCACCCGGGGCATTTAATTTGCTGTACATCACGGCTGAATTAACGGCGTTGCTATTGCTAGTGAACGAACTTAATTGTCGTTTGTTATCCACAAGGAGTCCACGCCTCAGCGTCACAATGTTTACTTCCCATTATGGCAAGGTACAACTTTGATCATTCTCCTCCCCTGTTATGAGTGAAATATGATGCAAACAGCAATGAATAGACAGTTTCGAGCTGTGCGCCATGCCAGTCTGCACGCGCAAAAATGCTCGCAAACAGAGAACAACACTGAGTCCGGATTCAGCACGAAATGCGAGAGGAGAGGGAGTAAATCTCACGTTTCTCGAGCAAATCCGGTGTGGTCTAGTGGCTAGGATACCTGGCTTTCACCCAGGAGGCCCGGGTTCGATTCCCGGTACCGGAAGGGAAGTTTTTGCGCACACGACCCTCCATCTTTTGGCCTTCCAACCTTCGTTTGTCGCCCTCCTTCCGGAGCTTCAACCGAACGTAATTGGGGGAAGCAGGCACAGGATGCAATTACTGTCAGCACCGGGATAAAGGGAGAAGAGGCACTGGTCCGCTGTTGGGGTGCTACCAGCGTCAGTGGGAAGTCGGTGAAGTCGCCAGTTGCGCCAGCAGCCAGCAATTACCGTAGTACGCCTACACACGCGTTCCAGTTATTCACATTGCTTGCAGTCGCTCCATGCACAACAAGCGTGAGCCCGGATAGCTCAGTCGGTAGAGCATTAGGCTTTTAACCTAAGGGTCCAGGGTTCGAATCCCTGTTCGTGCGAAGATTTTAACGCTTCCGTAATGGCTCGTCTCGTAGCGCTGGTAGCCCTGCCGTAATCAGTGCACCGAGTTCGTTTCCTGTCAACATTCTGCGCAGACCGGTTGCATTTTTCACGATTCGAGGGAAGCTTTAGCTACGAGCAGTCGTGGCCGAGTGGTTAAGGCGTCTGACTAGAAATCAGATTCCCTCTGGGAGCGTAGGTTCGAGTCCTACCGACTGCGTCGGTTTTTTTATTTTTTGTTTCAGAAGAGAGAGCAGAAAATTTCGCAGTTTGCCTGTCGTTCTGGTACCTCGCTACACCTCACCTCTCACAGTCGTTTATAGCGCCTGTCCTTTTGATAAGGGCGAATTCCAAGCGTCAGCTTTCGCGTCAGCCGAGCAAAGTCGGGACAAGTCGGGACATACTACAGGATGGCCTGCGTGGAGCGACGACGGAAAGAAAACGTTAATTCAACAGCACGTGGCTCACATACTCATACGCATAGATTTGCGCCCGTTGCGGTGGCCGGGAATCGAACGCGGCTCAACTGCTCGGAAGGCAACTATGCTCACCATTACACTACCACCGCACAGCCGCTGCTCGCAACGCCGCGCTGTGTCGGCTTCCCGCCCGCCGGCAGTGGCCCACGGTGATAGTAGCTGTAGGCGCTTTACGAGGTAGGAGGGTGCATTCGGGCAGCGCCTCCACGCACGCTGCGTCTTTGGGCAAGGCTCGTCGCCGCGGCCGCAACGTTACTCACACAATAGTGACGAGCGGTCGCTTTGAGGCAGTGTAGTGGGGGACTCCGCGTGTGTAGCACTTTTTTCGGTTGTATCCGACGTCGCTGGGTGGCAATCCCACTTTCCCTGCAGACAGCTGCTCGGGAATATGCTCGGGAAGCACGGACGTCATCGGACGTCCGCCCCCAACAAATGCAACTAACAAAATGAGAACAACAACTAAAAAAGTGGTAGGTTGTTCGACTACCACGCGGGCGGCCCGGCTTCGATTCCCGGCCGATGCATCGTTTTGCTGTTCTCGCTATAGTGCTGCCGCGCCGATTGCTCGCTTGAGGTGCGCCAGCCTCAGGAATGTATAGCAGGATTCGCTGTGAGAAGAACCAAACATGCAGCACGCAAGAGACCCTACTTGGACGGCCGCGTGCTGTTACTGAACTCCAGCGTCGGCCTGGCCCTACAGGCCGCTGTGTTCAGGTGCCGCAAGGGCGATGTACTATAACCTCAGGCAGTGCTGCTTTCCGTCGTTAAAAAAGCTGCGGCAGCAGTTTACTCTAGCAAGTCGGGAAAGCACGCGTAGCGACACAACAGATTCCTGAGAAAGCGCAAACTGTCTATCTCTAATATGTGAGACTTACCAAGATTCCTGGGATGATGGTTGCAACGAGCCTCGGTAGCGCAGTAGGTAGCGCGTAAGTCTCATAATCTTAAGGTCGTGAGTTCGATCCTCACCCGGGGCATTTAATTTGCTGTACATCACGGCTGAATTAACGGCGTTGCTATTGCTAGTGAACGAACTTAATTGTCGTTTGTTATCCACAAGGAGTCCACGCCTCAGCGTCACAATGTTTACTTCCCATTATGGCAAGGTACAACTTTGATCATTCTCCTCCCCTGTTATGAGTGAAATATGATGCAAACAGCAATGAATAGACAGTTTCGAGCTGTGCGCCATGCCAGTCTGCACGCGCAAAAATGCTCGCAAACAGAGAACAACACTGAGTCCGGATTCAGCACGAAATGCGAGAGGAGAGGGAGTAAATCTCACGTTTCTCGAGCAAATCCGGTGTGGTCTAGTGGCTAGGATACCTGGCTTTCACCCAGGAGGCCCGGGTTCGATTCCCGGTACCGGAAGGGAAGTTTTTGCGCACACGACCCTCCATCTTTTGGCCTTCCAACCTTCGTTTGTCGCCCTCCTTCCGGAGCTTCAACCGAACGTAATCGGGGGAAGCAGGCACAGGATGCAATTACTGTCAGCACCGGGATAAAGGGAGAAGAGGCACTGGTCCGCTGTTGGGGTGCTACCAGCGTCAGTGGGAAGTCGGTGAAGTCGCCAGTTGCGCCAGAAGCCAGCAATTACCGTAGTACGCCTACACACGCGTTCCAGTTATTCACATTGCTTGCAGTCGCTCCATGCACAACAAGCGTGAACCCGGATAGCTCAGTCGGTAGAGCATTAGGCTTTTAACCTAAGGGTCCAGGGTTCGAATCCCTGTTCGTGCGAAGATTTTAACGCTTCCGTAATGGCTCGTCTCGTAGCGCTGGTAGCCCTGCCGTAATCAGTGCACCGAGTTCGTTTCCTGTCAACATTCTGCGCAGACCGGTTGCATTTTTCACGATTCGAGGGAAGCTTTAGCTACGAGCAGTCGTGGCCGAGTGGTTAAGGCGTCTGACTAGAAATCAGATTCCCTCTGGGAGCGTAGGTTCGAGTCCTACCGACTGCGTCGGTTTTTTTATTTTTTGTTTCAGAAGAGAGAGCAGAAAATTTCGCAGTTTGCCTGTCGTTCTGGTACCTCGCTACACCTCACCTCTCACAGTCGTTTATAGCGCCTGTCCTTTTGATAAGGGCGAATTCCAAGCGTCAGCTTTCGCGTCAGCCGAGCAAAGTCGGGACAAGTCGGGACATACTACAGGATGGCCTGCGTGGAGCGACGACGGAAAGAAAACGTTAATTCAACAGCACGTGGCTCACATACTCATACGCATAGATTTGCGCCCGTTGCGGTGGCCAGGAATCGAACGCGGCTCAACTGCTCGGAAGGCAACTATGCTCACCATTACACCACCACCGCACAGCCGCTGCTCGCAACGCCGCGCTGTGTCGGCTTCCCGCCCGCCGGCAGTGGCCCACGGTGATAGTAGCTGTAGGCGCTTTACGAGGTAGGAGGGTGCATTCGGGCAGCGCCTCCACGCACGCTGCGTCTTTGGGCAAGGCTCGTCGCCGCGGCCGCAACGTTACTCACACAATAGTGACGAGCGGTCGCTTTGAGGCAGTGTAGTGGGGGACTCCGCGTGTGTAGCACTTTTTTCGGTTGTATCCGACGTCGCTGGGTGGCAATCCCACTTTCCCTGCAGACAGCTGCTCGGGAATATGCTCGGGAAGCACGGACGTCATCGGACGTCCGCCCCCAACAAATGCAACTAACAAAATGAGAACAACAACTAAAAAAGTGGTAGGTTGTTCGACTACCACGCGGGCGGCCCGGCTTCGATTCCCGGCCGATGCATCGTTTTGCTGTTCTCGCTATAGTGCTGCCGCGCCGATTGCTCGCTTGAGGTGCGCCAGCCTCAGGAATGTATAGCAGGATTCGCTGTGAGAAGAACCAAACATGCAGCACGCAAGAGACCCTACTTGGACGGCCGCGTGCTGTTACTGAACTCCAGCGTCGGCCTGGCCCTACAGGCCGCTGTGTTCAGGTGCCGCAAGGGCGATGTACTATAACCTCAGGCAGTGCTGCTTTCCGTCGTTAAAAAAGCTGCGGCAGCAGTTTACTCTAGCAAGTCGGGAAAGCACGCGTAGCGACACAACAGATTCCTGAGAAAGCGCAAACTGTCTATCTCTAATATGTGAGACTTACCAAGATTCCTGGGATGATGGTTGCAACGAGCCTCGGTAGCGCAGTAGGTAGCGCGTAAGTCTCATAATCTTAAGGTCGTGAGTTCGATCCTCACCCGGGGCATTTAATTTGCTGTACATCACGGCTGAATTAACGGCGTTGCTATTGCTAGTGAACGAACTTAATTGTCGTTTGTTATCCACAAGGAGTCCACGCCTCAGCGTCACAATGTTTACTTCCCATTATGGCAAGGTACAACTTTGATCATTCTCCTCCCCTGTTATGAGTGAAATATGATGCAAACAGCAATGAATAGACAGTTTCGAGCTGTGCGCCATGCCAGTCTGCACGCGCAAAAATGCTCGCAAACAGAGAACAACACTGAGTCCGGATTCAGCACGAAATGCGAGAGGAGAGGGAGTAAATCTCACGTTTCTCGAGCAAATCCGGTGTGGTCTAGTGGCTAGGATACCTGGCTTTCACCCAGGAGGCCCGGGTTCGATTCCCGGTACCGGAAGGGAAGTTTTTGCGCACACGACCCTCCATCTTTTGGCCTTCCAACCTTCGTTTGTCGCCCTCCTTCCGGAGCTTCAACCGAACGTAATTGGGGGAAGCAGGCACAGGATGCAATTACTGTCAGCACCGGGATAAAGGGAGAAGAGGCACTGGTCCGCTGTTGGGGTGCTACCAGCGTCAGTGGGAAGTCGGTGAAGTCGCCAGTTGCGCCAGAAGCCAGCAATTACCGTAGTACGCCTACACACGCGTTCCAGTTATTCACATTGCTTGCAGTCGCTCCATGCACAACAAGCGTGAGCCCGGATAGCTCAGTCGGTAGAGCATTAGGCTTTTAACCTAAGGGTCCAGGGTTCGAATCCCTGTTCGGGCGAAGATTTTAACGCTTCCGTAATGGCTCGTCTCGTAGCGCTGGTAGCCCTGCCGTAATCAGTGCACCGAGTTCGTTTCCTGTCAACATTCTGCGCAGACCGGTTGCATTTTTCACGATTCGAGGGAAGCTTTAGCTACGAGCAGTCGTGGCCGAGTGGTTAAGGCGTCTGACTAGAAATCAGATTCCCTCTGGGAGCGTAGGTTCGAGTCCTACCGACTGCGTCGGTTTTTTTATTTTTTGTTTCAGAAGAGAGAGCAGAAAATTTCGCAGTTTGCCTGTCGTTCTGGTACCTCGCTACACCTCACCTCTCACAGTCGTTTATAGCGCCTGTCCTTTTGATAAGGGCGAATTCCAAGCGTCAGCTTTCGCGTCAGCCGAGCAAAGTCGGGACAAGTCGGGACATACTACAGGATGGCCTGCGTGGAGCGACGACGGAAAGAAAACGTTAATTCAACAGCACGTGGCTCACATACTCATACGCATAGATTTGCGCCCGTTGCGGTGGCCGGGAATCGAACGCGGCTCAACTGCTCGGAAGGCAACTATGCTCACCATTACACTACCACCGCACAGCCGCTGCTCGCAACGCCGCGCTGTGTCGGCTTCCCGCCCGCCGGCAGTGGCCCACGGTGATAGTAGCTGTAGGCGCTTTACGAGGTAGGAGGGTGCATTCGGGCAGCGCCTCCACGCACGCTGCGTCTTTGGGCAAGGCTCGTCGCCGCGGCCGCAACGTTACTCACACAATAGTGACGAGCGGTCGCTTTGAGGCAGTGTAGTGGGGGACTCCGCGTGTGTAGCACTTTTTTCGGTTGTATCCGACGTCGCTGGGTGGCAATCCCACTTTCCCTGCAGACAGCTGCTCGGGAATATGCTCGGGAAGCACGGACGTCATCGGACGTCCGCCCCCAACAAATGCAACTAACAAAATGAGAACAACAACTAAAAAAGTGGTAGGTTGTTCGACTACCACGCGGGCGGCCCGGCTTCGATTCCCGGCCGATGCATCGTTTTGCTGTTCTCGCTATAGTGCTGCCGCGCCGATTGCTCGCTTGAGGTGCGCCAGCCTCAGGAATGTATAGCAGGATTCGCTGTGAGAAGAACCAAACATGCAGCACGCAAGAGACCCTACTTGGACGGCCGCGTGCTGTTACTGAACTCCAGCGTCGGCCTGGCCCTACAGGCCGCTGTGTTCAGGTGCCGCAAGGGCGATGTACTATAACCTCAGGCAGTGCTGCTTTCCGTCGTTAAAAAAGCTGCGGCAGCAGTTTACTCTAGCAAGTCGGGAAAGCACGCGTAGCGACACAACAGATTCCTGAGAAAGCGCAAACTGTCTATCTCTAATATGTGAGACTTACCAAGATTCCTGGGATGATGGTTGCAACGAGCCTCGGTAGCGCAGTAGGTAGCGCGTAAGTCTCATAATCTTAAGGTCGTGAGTTCGATCCTCACCCGGGGCATTTAATTTGCTGTACATCACGGCTGAATTAACGGCGTTGCTATTGCTAGTGAACGAACTTAATTGTCGTTTGTTATCCACAAGGAGTCCACGCCTCAGCGTCACAATGTTTACTTCCCATTATGGCAAGGTACAACTTTGATCATTCTCCTCCCCTGTTATGAGTGAAATATGATGCAAACAGCAATGAATAGACAGTTTCGAGCTGTGCGCCATGCCAGTCTGCACGCGCAAAAATGCTCGCAAACAGAGAACAACACTGAGTCCGGATTCAGCACGAAATGCGAGAGGAGAGGGAGTAAATCTCACGTTTCTCGAGCAAATCCGGTGTGGTCTAGTGGCTAGGATACCTGGCTTTCACCCAGGAGGCCCGGGTTCGATTCCCGGTACCGGAAGGGAAGTTTTTGCGCACACGACCCTCCATCTTTTGGCCTTCCAACCTTCGTTTGTCGCCCTCCTTCCGGAGCTTCAACCGAACGTAATCGGGGGAAGCAGGCACAGGATGCAATTACTGTCAGCACCGGGATAAAGGGAGAAGAGGCACTGGTCCGCTGTTGGGGTGCTACCAGCGTCAGTGGGAAGTCGGTGAAGTCGCCAGTTGCGCCAGAAGCCAGCAATTACCGTAGTACGCCTACACACGCGTTCCAGTTATTCACATTGCTTGCAGTCGCTCCATGCACAACAAGCGTGAACCCGGATAGCTCAGTCGGTAGAGCATTAGGCTTTTAACCTAAGGGTCCAGGGTTCGAATCCCTGTTCGTGCGAAGATTTTAACGCTTCCGTAATGGCTCGTCTCGTAGCGCTGGTAGCCCTGCCGTAATCAGTGCACCGAGTTCGTTTCCTGTCAACATTCTGCGCAGACCGGTTGCATTTTTCACGATTCGAGGGAAGCTTTAGCTACGAGCAGTCGTGGCCGAGTGGTTAAGGCGTCTGACTAGAAATCAGATTCCCTCTGGGAGCGTAGGTTCGAGTCCTACCGACTGCGTCGGTTTTTTTATTTTTTGTTTCAGAAGAGAGAGCAGAAAATTTCGCAGTTTGCCTGTCGTTCTGGTACCTCGCTACACCTCACCTCTCACAGTCGTTTATAGCGCCTGTCCTTTTGATAAGGGCGAATTCCAAGCGTCAGCTTTCGCGTCAGCCGAGCAAAGTCGGGACAAGTCGGGACATACTACAGGATGGCCTGCGTGGAGCGACGACGGAAAGAAAACGTTAATTCAACAGCACGTGGCTCACATACTCATACGCATAGATTTGCGCCCGTTGCGGTGGCCGGGAATCGAACGCGGCTCAACTGCTCGGAAGGCAACTATGCTCACCATTACACTACCACCGCACAGCCGCTGCTCGCAACGCCGCGCTGTGTCGGCTTCCCGCCCGCCGGCAGTGGCCCACGGTGATAGTAGCTGTAGGCGCTTTACGAGGTAGGAGGGTGCATTCGGGCAGCGCCTCCACGCACGCTGCGTCTTTGGGCAAGGCTCGTCGCCGCGGCCGCAACGTTACTCACACAATAGTGACGAGCGGTCGCTTTGAGGCAGTGTAGTGGGGGACTCCGCGTGTGTAGCACTTTTTTCGGTTGTATCCGACGTCGCTGGGTGGCAATCCCACTTTCCCTGCAGACAGCTGCTCGGGAATATGCTCGGGAAGCACGGACGTCATCGGACGTCCGCCCCCAACAAATGCAACTAACAAAATGAGAACAACAACTAAAAAAGTGGTAGGTTGTTCGACTACCACGCGGGCGGCCCGGCTTCGATTCCCGGCCGATGCATCGTTTTGCTGTTCTCGCTATAGTGCTGCCGCGCCGATTGCTCGCTTGAGGTGCGCCAGCCTCAGGAATGTATAGCAGGATTCGCTGTGAGAAGAACCAAACATGCAGCACGCAAGAGACCCTACTTGGACGGCCGCGTGCTGTTACTGAACTCCAGCGTCGGCCTGGCCCTACAGGCCGCTGTGTTCAGGTGCCGCAAGGGCGATGTACTATAACCTCAGGCAGTGCTGCTTTCCGTCGTTAAAAAAGCTGCGGCAGCAGTTTACTCTAGCAAGTCGGGAAAGCACGCGTAGCGACACAACAGATTCCTGAGAAAGCGCAAACTGTCTATCTCTAATATGTGAGACTTACCAAGATTCCTGGGATGATGGTTGCAACGAGCCTCGGTAGCGCAGTAGGTAGCGCGTAAGTCTCATAATCTTAAGGTCGTGAGTTCGATCCTCACCCGGGGCATTTAATTTGCTGTACATCACGGCTGAATTAACGGCGTTGCTATTGCTAGTGAACGAACTTAATTGTCGTTTGTTATCCACAAGGAGTCCACGCCTCAGCGTCACAATGTTTACTTCCCATTATGGCAAGGTACAACTTTGATCATTCTCCTCCCCTGTTATGAGTGAAATATGATGCAAACAGCAATGAATAGACAGTTTCGAGCTGTGCGCCATGCCAGTCTGCACGCGCAAAAATGCTCGCAAACAGAGAACAACACTGAGTCCGGATTCAGCACGAAATGCGAGAGGAGAGGGAGTAAATCTCACGTTTCTCGAGCAAATCCGGTGTGGTCTAGTGGCTAGGATACCTGGCTTTCACCCAGGAGGCCCGGGTTCGATTCCCGGTACCGGAAGGGAAGTTTTTGCGCACACGACCCTCCATCTTTTGGCCTTCCAACCTTCGTTTGTCGCCCTCCTTCCGGAGCTTCAACCGAACGTAATCGGGGGAAGCAGGCACAGGATGCAATTACTGTCAGCACCGGGATAAAGGGAGAAGAGGCACTGGTCCGCTGTTGGGGTGCTACCAGCGTCAGTGGGAAGTCGGTGAAGTCGCCAGTTGCGCCAGAAGCCAGCAATTACCGTAGTACGCCTACACACGCGTTCCAGTTATTCACATTGCTTGCAGTCGCTCCATGCACAACAAGCGTGAACCCGGATAGCTCAGTCGGTAGAGCATTAGGCTTTTAACCTAAGGGTCCAGGGTTCGAATCCCTGTTCGTGCGAAGATTTTAACGCTTCCGTAATGGCTCGTCTCGTAGCGCTGGTAGCCCTGCCGTAATCAGTGCACCGAGTTCGTTTCCTGTCAACATTCTGCGCAGACCGGTTGCATTTTTCACGATTCGAGGGAAGCTTTAGCTACGAGCAGTCGTGGCCGAGTGGTTAAGGCGTCTGACTAGAAATCAGATTCCCTCTGGGAGCGTAGGTTCGAGTCCTACCGACTGCGTCGGTTTTTTTATTTTTTGTTTCAGAAGAGAGAGCAGAAAATTTCGCAGTTTGCCTGTCGTTCTGGTACCTCGCTACACCTCACCTCTCACAGTCGTTTATAGCGCCTGTCCTTTTGATAAGGGCGAATTCCAAGCGTCAGCTTTCGCGTCAGCCGAGCAAAGTCGGGACAAGTCGGGACATACTACAGGATGGCCTGCGTGGAGCGACGACGGAAAGAAAACGTTAATTCAACAGCACGTGGCTCACATACTCATACGCATAGATTTGCGCCCGTTGCGGTGGCCGGGAATCGAACGCGGCTCAACTGCTCGGAAGGCAACTATGCTCACCATTACACTACCACCGCACAGCCGCTGCTCGCAACGCCGCGCTGTGTCGGCTTCCCGCCCGCCGGCAGTGGCCCACGGTGATAGTAGCTGTAGGCGCTTTACGAGGTAGGAGGGTGCATTCGGGCAGCGCCTCCACGCACGCTGCGTCTTTGGGCAAGGCTCGTCGCCGCGGCCGCAACGTTACTCACACAATAGTGACGAGCGGTCGCTTTGAGGCAGTGTAGTGGGGGACTCCGCGTGTGTAGCACTTTTTTCGGTTGTATCCGACGTCGCTGGGTGGCAATCCCACTTTCCCTGCAGACAGCTGCTCGGGAATATGCTCGGGAAGCACGGACGTCATCGGACGTCCGCCCCCAACAAATGCAACTAACAAAATGAGAACAACAACTAAAAAAGTGGTAGGTTGTTCGACTACCACGCGGGCGGCCCGGCTTCGATTCCCGGCCGATGCATCGTTTTGCTGTTCTCGCTATAGTGCTGCCGCGCCGATTGCTCGCTTGAGGTGCGCCAGCCTCAGGAATGTATAGCAGGATTCGCTGTGAGAAGAACCAAACATGCAGCACGCAAGAGACCCTACTTGGACGGCCGCGTGCTGTTACTGAACTCCAGCGTCGGCCTGGCCCTACAGGCCGCTGTGTTCAGGTGCCGCAAGGGCGATGTACTATAACCTCAGGCAGTGCTGCTTTC